>NC_136504.1:108952139-108997139 GCF_053919585.1 Euprymna scolopes
ACGGTAATCGTGAGAAACCACAACTTTGTAGTTAAATATTTAGAGATTTATAAAGAATCGGAATCGGAATCGGTAATTGTATCGGAATCGAGAATTTAATACGGAAAAATATTGGAATTGTCTTATCCCTAATATATATATATATATATATATATATATATATATATATATACAATATATATATATATATATAAATATATATATATATATATATATATAAATGTATATATATAAATATATATATAAATATATATATACTAGCAGGGGTGCCCGGCGTTGCTCGGGTGTTCGGAGGTGTATGCTGTGCAAAAAAAGCAAAAAAAAAAAAATGGTTAATTTTTTAAAATTTGACCACTATTCTGACCACTTAAAATTTATTGTTTCGGGCTCCAATCACTTTATTAAGTTAGATCCAGGTTCAAGGAACCTATATCTAAAATTTCAAGTGTCTAGACCCAAAATTGTCGGAGGAGTTTGGTAGAGTTCTTAAAGGTCAAATCGTTGAAATTTGACCCCTTAACAGCCAAATTTCTGGCTGACACCCGTCACATCGATTTTCCCAAATCTCAGTACCCGGTATTTCAAATTTCGAGTCAATAGACTAAAAATTGACAGAGTTATTGCGTAGGGAAATGTACACAGACACACAGACAGACACACAGACACACAAACAGACAGACACGTTCACTTTTATAGATATATAGATTATATATATATATATATATATATATATATATATATAACTACTTCATTTACTCATAAATTAATATACGAAAGTAGAAATTTATGCGTAAACTTTAAGTATTTACTTCAACAGTTCTCAATACGTAGGTAGAGCTAGTTATCAAGTTATAATATATATATATATATATATATATATATATATATATATATATATATATATATAAAGCTGAATGTGTGTGTGTGTGTTTGTATGTGTGTGTGTGGTCACGAATAGGCTCCTATATGGTTGACTATTTAAAAATCTGATTCCATATAATGATAGAAGATGTATCGAGACACAGGAATTGATATGTTTGATCTGGGATCTACGTTCGCGCCTGGTCCACAAAATATGGAAATAAACACATTTACAGGTGTTTTTATGTAGATGTACATAAAATACTTTGATAAGTATGTTTTAACTTAAAATGGTATGACATAATAAAACTGTGGGGTCTGAGTTCGCGTCTGGACTCCATGGAATGGAAATAGGCACAAACTTTATTAAAGACTTTTCATATCTATCTGCGTAAGTATACTTTGATAATTATGTTTCACTTTGAAGAAATGGAATGGAAATATGTCACAAAGTTTAACAAGGTTTTTTAATATAGATCCACAGAATATTGGAATAAGTGTTTCAGTGTGAACAGGTATAGTATAATAAATTATGGGGTTTATCTATTTTATTTTTATTTTCATCATTTTTTTGCTTTGGTTTCGAATTCGAAGCCATCTCTTTACAACCCTTCGTTTTCATAACCTATCATACTTTCATAAATCAGAGTCCATATTCTGCAGGCTGTTTTTGAACCCAGTCAACGACGGGTACTGTTGCTAGTATATATATATATATATATATATTATATATATATATGTATATATATATATATAACTACTTCATTTACTCATAAATTAATATACGAAAGTAGAAATTTATGCGTAAACTTTAAGTATTTACTTTATGAAAAAATTTTTTTAATTTTTTTTCATAATATTATTATTTTGTATTCCTGCACGTCACCAATTAAAAACGAATAAAGAAAAGTTATAAGCTTTTATACTTTTCGAAATCTTTTTTATTCACACACACACATATATATATATATATATATATATATATATATATATATATATATAGTAAGTTATGAAAATATATATTGTAATTAAGCTTAATTGCCATATGTATCTTTATTACTTACTAGCTAGCTTTTCCTATGTATTGAGCACTTCTATATTAAATCTGAAAATTTATGCATAAAATTATATCTTCGTATAATAATTTATCTGATTTTTTGTAGTACTTTATATATATATACACACACAAATACACACACACACACATATATATATATATGTATTCCCGGTTTATCTGCTTAGTTACGCATGTTTCCGTTACCGAATCCTATCAACGATCCAGTAAGTGCATCAAACTTCACGGAAATGGTTATTATGATTAAAAAAAAACGATAAGCAAGAGGCTAGGGAGTATCTAAATTCTAATTCGGAAACAGTTAATTTTTAAGATTTAATAAACTATAGAATGTGGTAGGGGCGAGGAGAAGTTTAAGATATTAAGCCAGACACGGATAGGAATAGAGGGAGGGGGAGAAAGAGGGGGAAGGTAAAAAAATAAGGAAAGGACGCAAGATGGGTAATACTTTGAAGGCGTGTGTAGGGGAAAAGAAAGAGAGAGATAAGAACTAACATTTAGGACTAAAGGGAGACAGAGTAAAGCAAGCAGCTCCCGATGTGGCTCTAACCACCTTTGTAGATATCCACTAGTGAGTGCATATGCGTGTTAATGAAAGCAATTGGTATGTATGTATACTTGCGAATAGTGAAGTATATTTACAACGGAGACACTTTTAGATATGTCTGTATAAGTTTACGATTGTATGTATATATGTTCTGACATTTATCTGCATAATATTGCCTACTTTTTTTCATTTTTCTTCCTTTGAAGATTGTAATGCTGGGTATTGGGCAGCCAAACCAGCTGCCAACATTGCTCCGCTTTTTATTGAAACCAACCGAGAGTTCTTTTTCGTATCCTCGCTGTTCCCTTAAGTGCAATTGTCTGGATCTCTTTTGCACTTGGTTCACCAGGAATATTAGTTAGGTAGGACTTCAGGTTCTTCTTCATAAGCCCTGTGGCACCTATGATAACTGGTATGATTGATATCTCCCTAAGATTCCAGTTTCTTTTCATATCGTACACGAGACCTCGGTATTTGGTCTGTTTCTCTCTTTCAGCTCTGTTCAGGCCGCCATCATTAGGAACACTCACTTCAATCAAGGTCGCAACTCTCTCTGACTTATTCCATATAACTATATGCGTGCATTCGTGTTGATATAAACGTGCTTATATTGTGCGCGGGTGTACATGTGTTAAAGAAACGTATCCGCGTATATATCTGTACGTTCATTCGCTTGTGTGCGTGTATGTGTGTTCGTCAATGTACATATGATCGTGAATAATGCAGCAGGGATCAGAAACTCAATTCAATCAGATTCTGCGCCGAGAGATCGATCGTACTTTTAATCAAAGTCAAGGATGGAGGAAAAGCAACGAAACGCAGGCAGAACAAAAGCTTCTTTTCAATAAAATGGCCACTCTTGTCGTCAATATTTTAGAGGAGATCACCAGGATTTATAGTTTACGATTTTCTGTCTCGATCGATTAACTTATGGTTTTGCAAAAGGGAAGCAAACTACTTGGTGACAACTTCCGGGTTTGAATTCGTAACTATACAGTCCACTATTAAAACCCGCATTGAGACTTACAAAAGAAAAAAAAAAACACTTTTCTATGGAATGTTCAATATTGTATATGTTATTAACATCATGTTTAATATTTGAATTATGTTATATTTCTATTTATAAATGAGAATATTTAAACAATCAAATATTACATTTAGAAACATGTTGATTAGTATAATCTTTTGAAAGGTAGTTGAAACAAACAAAATAATTAAGTATATAAAACTTTTAAAAAATCACTAGTTTGTTTAATTTCAGTCTTATTTTTTGCCCCCATAAACACATATGTAATAACAATGTACATCACTCGTCTGCTTTCAATAAAATCCCCCCAATTATCTCCCTTTCATACTTTCATTAGTTAATTTGTAGCAACAGTAGTCGCTGAATCGGCTTGGTTGCTATGGAAACCAATCATAAAAACGTCGCTCACCTCCTTATATTTTTTTACGATTTTGAACACCAAAACTTTCATAATAACTTTTGTTTTACTGAACGAAAACTGATTTTTTTTTTTCAAAATATATCTGAGAAGTTGATTGATTTAAAAATTGTCGACTTTACAGATTTCGATAACAATAAAAATATGAGTGTGAAATATTTGTTAATCATCTTTGGACCTCGAGCAACGTCGGATCTGCCTGATAGTTAATGCTTAGAATTGTCTGTGTCTCATTGAAATGAAAGCAATGGTAAAAATGATCTACGCAAATATTGTCTCTTTTTACCTCGTATCGACCTTCAGTGGAATCTCTTTGACTATTATGTGGAACCTGTTTTTCCATCCACTCAAAACACCGTATATTCCAACTGAGATATAAGAGGTTACTATAATTAAAAGGAATATTGTAATATGACATCCTGAATTAATGGATGTGCAAAAAAAACTTGTCAATATTACATTTAGGGTATTTGTACGGTTTAACCAAGACATTAAAAATGAAAGTATCGAAAAAACATTATATTGTATGTATCCGTAATGGAATGAAGTTCTCTGAAAAATTTTCACTTAATTTGATCGAGTAGTTGTTTTTTTTGTTTGTATTTATTTATTTATGTATTTATTTTTTGTAGTGAAAAAAAAAATTATTATGATACCGATCCAAAAGGAAGCCATTTTTCGATTTTTAGGAAGAAAAGCTTCTATTTAAGATGGGGAAGGGGTGTCGGCGATTTTGACTGAGTTATCTCACCATGGCTTGTTCTAAATATTAAAACATGGCTGCCTCCATCGCGCTGTCATAAAAACATGTTTTTCCACTGTGAAAAACAAAACTACTCGATCAAATTAAGTTTTTATTTTCGGAGAAATTTAAATGGCAATAAGCCTCCCCAAGGTCCCAGTTCTTTTCACACATATCCAGTGTATAACTGCTCAGTCTTTTCTCTCCAACGTCTTTCCATCCTTTTTGACTCTTCACGAATTTGTTGTGGTGTCAGTTGATGGAGAGACTTACCATTATACAGTTTTCTTCATTCGCTGTGGTATTACTTTGTGTTTTATTTCTGTGGCAGTTTCTGTTATTTCGATGAGATTATGTAACTCATATTTATTAGTCATCGCATTGTTGAGTTTTCCTTAACATTTCAACCATTTAAATTATTGTTTTGCGTTGTATTTTATTAGCAATTACTTTAATTTTAATCTCTATAATAATTTTTCAATGATTTTTAGATTGTTCCGAATGCCCCTACGATTATTAGTTTTGTATTAACTTTCTTCATCTTCCATATCCTTTTCGGCTCTCTGGTAAGCTCTGTGTATTTGCCCCCATTCTCAGTCTCTCTGATTTTTACCATGGGGTCTGCTGGAAAAAGGAAATCTACAATCTGACACGACGTTTCCTTCTTGTTCACTTTTATAACGCCCAGACTTCTTGCTTAAATGGAATTATCTGATTTTACGTCATTGTCACATAGGATTTTGTGACTTTCGCATACAACTACTTATGTTGATCTGTGCTTGCACGATTTTTCTGGGTATTCAAAATGTTTTATTTTTGCATAATTCCAAGTGTACAGTTTTTTTTTTTTTGTGGGGAGGTCACCTTTGCTTTGATGTGGTTAGCTTTTTCGTGTTATCTTTGTGGCTTTTTCTTACGGATTTAGTTTCTCTGTTAAGGTTTCCTTTTCGTAGCAATGTTTTGTTATCCTTACGAATCGCTGTGTATTTGTTCCGATGTAACGTCCGCCCTACTTAAGGTTCCTCTTCTGTTACCCTGGAATATACCTTAATCTTTCTGTTACAATCAGGAATTAGCGTGGCATTTCGAAATTTTCATTTTTAATTTTGTATATAGCCTTGCACTATACCTCTTATTTAATCAGACCTGTACGGTCGACTATAATCGAGTAGAGTAATTCGAATTACATTTTTCAATATATCCTGCACTGGGAGTGAAAGTTTAACGTCCGGCAGAGGAATTTTAATTCGTACTTTATTTATTGCACAAATTAGTGCTAACTAAAAAAATCTCTACATCTAAAAATACATTATATTACTTAATAATATAATGAGTGACAAGAGTCGGATGAGGGAGGGATATTTTTTTCTTTTATTCTCTGACAGGTGCCTGATCAGGATTCATTATTTTCTATTCATCAATTGCATTAGAGTCATTTCTTATTGTAAATTGATATCACAATGTTCGAAATATATGCTTACTATTCGAGTATCCTAATTCGTTTTCACAATTTACGACTCCTTACGTGCTATGTTCTGTGATATATATATATATATATATATATATATATAATTATATATATATATATATATATATATATATATATATATATATATATATATATATATATATATATACGAGTGGCGGACGGATGTTTATTTAAAATAGACATTCGGACAGATTAGTTGCGGCCACCGCTTCCGTAGACAGGGGGTAGAACTGCCGACTGCCATCACGACGGTTCTAGGTTCGATCCTCGGCTTAGGATAGGTGTTAGTCTAGCGGCACTGATGAGTTGTGAAACAACAAAACAGAACTGTATGTCGAGGACTAAAATCTAGTTTATATATACATATATATATATATATAAATATATATTACAATATATATATCTTAGAATATATATGTATGTATGTGTGTGTGTATATATGATTTCTAAAACTCAAAATGACGTAATGAGAGAAAAATAAAAGGTATTTGCAGCTTCTCTTCCAATTTTCAGCTTTTTTTAATCATCATTTTACGTCTTATATTCTCTGATATATATATATATATATATATATATATATATCTTACAATATATATATATATATCTCACAATATATATATATATATATATATACTCTACAATATATATATACATATATATATGTATGTATATATGATTTCTAAAATTCAAAATGGCGTAATAAGATAAGAAAATTAGGTATTTGCAGCTTCTATTTTAATTTTCGGATTTTTAAATCATGTCCAACGCATTTTATTTCCTTTTGGTGCATTGATTGTAGCTCTTTTCTGTGACGCGTTAAGAGTAGAATAGATTCACTGATTGATATAATAATTAAGTGATTGATTTTGTGCTACGAAACAGATACTGTCAAAAGTTGTGAGTGACAAAGGAATAATATAAACAAATTTTAAAACGGTCAACCTCATGACATTTGGAATATAGACTTTTGCCATTCATTCATTATACTGCTCTGTAATTATATTGCACTTCTTAGATAAGGATTGATAATATATATATATGTATATATATACATATATATATATATATACATACATATATATTTAAATATTTCATTACAGTCTTCCTTTACCTCTTAAACATAGAGTTAGTAAAAAAGCTGAGAATATATATATATATATATATATATATATATATATATATATATAGAATTTAGTGGTTTAACATTATTTAGTATATCATTCTCCTCATCTCCAAGCAATAATTAATCTAGCTTGATAAAATATCCAGCTTCGTGCCATTACGTGAGTTAACATCACTTAGATAAAGTGTACCATTTTTGTAAAAGCCCGTGTGGCTAACCAAACCGAGGAAATATTTCTTGGCGGCGTATACGATGTGATGTGGAATATTTTGTCATAGTTTACTTGCATGGAAAAGAATCCCCATGTCAAGTTACCTTGGAAAACATCCTGCGCAGAGAGAAAATGAAGCAATGTCCTTTAGGCTTATCCAGTTGGCGTTCAGTTTCTGCTCTGCAAGACTTCAAATTTTAAAGATACCAACTATCATATTCCTTAGTATATTGGAAACAAAAACTGGAATATTTTTGAAACGCTCATTTAAATTCATATTTTGGTGGATATTCAGACATAAGTATTATGGAACGAATATCGAATACCGAGCGATAAATGAAAATACGTTCCTTATTTATAACATCCTGATGATGTTTTCAATTTTTGGGCTTTATGAATTAGGTAAAAGGAAACTCAATGTATAAACGTTGGCGTCCTTCAGGGTTCCAACCTGAGTCCACCCCTGTTCTTAATCTTCATTTTCAAATCACATTCTTTGGCCATTCGTAGACGGAACGACAATCTATAGCGACACTTGTAAGGCCAGCAATGACCTAGATCTTTTTGATACTCTAACCTTCGATCTTGAGGACGTGATAGAAACGAAACAAGGTGTCTGATTAATTTTTATGCATCGAAACCTAAGCTTCTCTCCTTTCATCATAATAGCTTTGATCCCAAACACGCCTCAATTGAAATGAATGGCTCCCGTCTTGGGGAAGCCCCATGTTTATAGGACTGACGTTCACTCCTGATCTAAAATTCAACGTATACATCAAATCTGTTTCCAGGATCGCTGGAAAATTGTTGGATTACTCTACCACTTCAGAATGTATCACTGCCAATTCAATCCTCTATCTATATAAGAGCCAGGTATGTCCAAAAATGGAGTACTGTTGCTTCCATCTTAGCATGAAGATGCCTGGCACGCTCTACCTTGTTTTAGTATTCAAATCTGACTTCAAAACTCAGTCCCTTCTCTCTTCTTTGCAACATCTTTTCCACAGAAGATACGCAGCAAGTCTATCTTTGATCTATCGCTATTTTCGCGGCAAGCATTCGACAGAACCCCCATCTATGCCCCCCCTGCAAAACTTTCACAAAAACATACGACAGTCATTATATAGGATTTCCCCACTCTCTACCTATGCCTAAATCTAAACGCAGATTCCAGGAACAAAGGTTCTTTCACAGAATTACCCGCATATAAACACTGTTCCGTTGGCATTCGTCCCAGGTTTAATACACTATGTTGGCCTTCAAATCAATCATAACAAGTTCCTGTTAAGCCGTCCTCATGAATAAATAATTTTTACCCAATTGACCCCGTAAGTAATTCTGGCACTACCACCCCAAATTCATTAACCATTCGGGCGTTGATAAGTTATGAATCCCAAGTAATAAAAAGTTCGAACAGATGATATTTTTATATTATTGTGGGCACAGAGAGGGACCAGAAAATAATTGCCAATATTTAAAAGTGAAAGTGAGCATTGAATTCGACACTACTATACCTTTCCGTTACCGTCATAACAATGTCACCTACCTAGTAGTGCTAAGACGGTTAATCGGAATTGGGAATCGTAAAAAATCGACAGTATTTACTGGAAAGGCCTTATTCGAGGCCGAAAAAAATCTTTTAAAATATTCTTTTTTCTAACGCGCTGATGAAGCCCAAATTCTGTAAGTTATACTTTTATGAACAATTATATAATCATATGCTAATCTTGGGGCATGAAACAATTGAATGCAATGTTGTGACCAATAAATGAAGAACTTTTCGAAAATCAGTAGATATTGTTGTCAATATCCCTATTAACCTGATATCCTTAATAAACGAAATATTTATAGCTCTAGTATTGCAATACTGGGCTGGGCTAACTGCATTAAACATGCATATATATATATATATATATATATATATATATATATATATGTGCTGGTAACAAACTCGTTCTCGAGTATTGGCATTACTTAATACATTTCTAGCTCAAATGAGGAAGACATAAGCGCCACTAGCAGCACATGTCGGACGGTCACTTCTATGAACCTTCTACAGTCCTGCACATCTGCTGATGATCGGGTCCAGGCTGTGGTGCCCTCAACACCTGCCGGTCCAGACCTTGGATGTTCTAGAGCCTTTATATCCATTGATGCCCATATCCGCATCAGTCCTCATTGAGTGCCCGTTTGCCATTTTAGGCTACAACCAAGCTTTTTGTTATCCAGATACACACTGATGGTTAAGTGTGTATTCCATTGCATATCAGGTAATGTGCTTGAAGCTTGTTATTGGGAGGAAAGACAAGCCCACTCTCTGAACAACTGGCACATTGAACCAATATATATATTAAGAAATCATTCGTTACCGAAAAATATAATATTTAAAACAATAAAAATAAAATTATTTTGATGTACACTCGTGAGCAAAAAAAAAAAAAAAATTGCGAAACAACTTTTATACATTTTATTGCACTAAAATCTATATTGAGCAAAGAACAATTGAACAAGGAAACTGTAACGAAACTAATAACACAGAACAAAAGATTTACTTTAATAAATGCTTAGGATGGAATCGCATTCCCTTTTGATTTCTTTAAAAGATCAATCCTTTTAGACATGCTCTCAACCAAAGTGGAACTTTGCGAAGAGGTGATGCTATTCCATTCGCTTTGCACAGCTTCCCACAGTTTGTCATTATTCGAAAAAGTCCATCCAACCAATGCACTAGGTATTATGGACCAAATATTCTCGATTGAGTTTAAATCGGGGCTGTGATCTGGCCAAAATATTACATTAATTGAATTATCAGAAAATCATTTTCTTGTGACTTTAGCAGTGTATGCAAGGGCATTATCGTGTTGGAAAATAATGTTCTGAGATATTCCTAGCTTCCTGTTTCTAATATTCGAATGTATTGCTTTGCATTGATCAACTTATCACATCTAATATGTTCCCCAACTCTTGCTGCAGTAAAAGTTCCCCATAATATTATCCCTCCATTCCTGTAACTAACTGTAGTTTTCATGCAATTTGGCGAAAATCTTTCTCCAGTTGTTCGATTGCACCGTTCGGGAGCATTAGGAGCATAACTACTAAGACAACATCTTGATTCATCTAAGCAGAAAACATTTCTAAACCAGTCTGTATCTTTCTTGCCATACCATGAGAAACATCTCTTTCTATCGTTGATGTTCTTCTTAGATAAAAAATGTCTTCTTTGTACAACTTTTAGGAGGAAATCCCATTTCTTTCATTCGTCTATATATTGTATATCTAGAAAGAGATTTTCCAGCTCCTGTTTTGAATTCTTTGCTATGATCAACATAAGTTTTCTTTGCTATGATCAACATGTGGTCGTCCTTCAAAGTGGATGCTCTAGGGCGGCCAGATCAATATTCCACTTTTACAAAGCGTTAGAATTTGAACCTTCGACCAATTCGCTTTACAACAGAAAGAGATGTTTTCACATTTTCTTTTCTTAAAATATCAAAAGTCTGCTTGCAAATAATTTTTGACTGCTTTACCCTGCAATTCGGTTTTAAGATCCTCGGAAAGATGCGGTCTTAATATTTTAAGGATTAATATTTACACTTATAATTATATGCTATAATAATAGAAATTTCTAGTTAAAATTAACAAAAACTCATAGAAAATCATTGAAAAATCGATTTCTTCCTTATTCACGCTTGATCACTTTTTTTTGCTCATGAGTATATATATATATATATATATATATATATATATATATATATATATATATATATATAGTAATTTATAAAATATATATGGCGATTAAGCTACACTGAATATGCTGCGTTTCATCCAACTATAGGATTCGTCAGGCTTATGCGCGAATTCTGTCGTTGCTTCTTGTTTTTATATATGTTGAGGATTTCTAGTTGGCCAATCATCTTTCCAGTATCCACCACGCCCCTTCCAATTAGCCAATGGGCATGCATTTTATCAAACAAAGGATCTGTTTTAGAACTAGCTTAGTGGTTTTAGGTGGCCGTTAAAAAAAAAAAGAAAAAAGGAGAACGGCCACCTAAAACCACTAACCTAGTTCTAAAACAGATCCTTTGTTTGATAAAATGCATGCCCATTGGCTGATAGGAAGGGGCGCGGTGGATACTAGAAAGCTGATTGGCCAACTAGAAATCCTCTACATATATAAAAACAAGAAGCAAGGACAGAATTCGCGCATAAGCCTGACGAATCCTATGGTTGGATGAAACGCAGAATATTCAGTGTAGCTTAATCGCCATATATATTTTATAAATTACTAACTAGCTCTACCTACGTATTGAGCACTTTTGAAGTAAATACTTAAAGTTTACGCATAAATCTATACTTTCGTATATTAAATTTATGTGAATAAATGTAGTTATATATATATATATATATATATATATATATATATATATATATACTAGCAAAAGTACCCGTCGTTGACTGGGTTTAAAAACAGCCTACAGAAAATGGACTCTGATTTATGAAAGTATGATAGGTTATGAAAACGAAGGGTTGTAAAGAGATAGCTTCGATTTCGGGGTATCAAAACCAAAGAAAAATATGATGAAAGTAAAAATAAAATAGATAAACCCAATAATTCATTATACTATACATGTTCACATTGAAACACTTATCACAATATTCTGTGGATCTATATTAAAAAAACCTTGTTAAACTTTGTGATATATTTCCATTCTATGGAGTTCAGGCGCGAATGAACACCCCATAATTTTATTATACCATATTTCTTCAAACTGAAACATAATTATCAAAGTATACTTACGCGGATAGATATGAAAAGTCTTTATCAAAGTTTGTGCCTATTTCCATTCTATGGAGGCCAGGCGCGAACGCAGACACCACAATTTTATTATACCACGCCTATTAAAGGTAAAACATACTTATCAAAGTAGTCTTATGTACATATATATATATAAAAAAACACTTGTAAACGTGTTTTTTTAATTGTTAAATTTTTTATTTCCATACTTTGTGGACCAGGCACGTACGCAGACCCTACAATTTTAATGAACCATCATTATGCCAGATCAAACATACCCATTTATGTGTCTAGATACATCTTCTATCATTATATGTGATCAGCCTTCTATAATAGTCAACCATATAGGAGCCTATTCGTGACCTGAACTGCCGACTGTCAACACGACGGTTCTATCTTCAATCCTTGGCTTGGGAGAGATGCTAGTCTAGCGGCATTGATGAGTTGTGATACAACGAAACAGGACTGTATGTCGATGACTACAAATATATATATATATATATATATATATATATATATATACTCTCACATAATTGATTTCCTAAAGAGTAAAATTATATATAAACAGATTAAGCTATATATATATATATATATATATATATATATATATATATATATATATATATATATATATATATGTATATATATATATAGGTGCGCAAGTGTGTGTGTGTGTGTACTTAAATAGAAATTTAAAAAACGTTCAAATGTCGAATTTTCAAATTTCTTTTTCAAATTTTAATTTTTAAATAATTCTTTTCAAAAAATTTGTGCCCATGTTTTCATTGACAAATTCCTCTGATTAAAAGCACGCGTTTTTTGAAAATCCTCGGATTCAGAAATAACTATCTCTACTCTCTCTCTCTCTCTCTCTCTCTCTCTCTCTCTCTCTCTCTCTATATATATATATATATATATATATATATATATATATATATATATATATATATATATATAAAATGAACTCATTTTCTCGTCTGAATTTGACCTTAATAGGATTAAGAATCTAGACATTTTATGCAGATGTACTATGCACAAATACTATCTGTGTTATAGACATATTAGCTATGCAATAACTCGAAGATCGGAGCTTCTTATATCTGGTGAGAGTTCACAGGAGACAAATAAGGACGAACGCCGGTTTAGGGTTTCATAAAAACTGAACTGCAATTCAGGTGAAACGCACCACGCTAACTTTTATCTTGGTTAAAAATAAAAACAAACACAAACCAAAAAACTTTACATTTCCTTACAGTGCATTAAAACTTATAATACTTCAATTCCGTTTTATTTCGAATTCTTCGGCAATTACAACCTCGTTTTCTTGGCTTTTTTGGGGGGGGGGGGCTCCACGTATCTTACCTCTCTTTTTCGTTTTTTTCGATTTTTCCCTTTCTCAAATTGTTTTCTTCTCTCTTTCCGTGTTTCCTCTCTTTTTCGGCAAGTTCACCACCGTTTCTTTTCATTTTTATTTATTTATTTATTTTTATTTTCCTCTGTTTCTGTTTCTACGAGCTTAACATTTTGTTTATTTATTTCTTCTCTCTTTCCGTTTTTCCTCTAACTTCCGCAATTTAAACACTGTTTCTTTCTTTGTAATACAACCAGTCTTTTTAACACTAAAACACAAATCGATTATTTATACGTTGTTCAAATTTATACACTAGGAAATATAAATACATTACTTACACGTTTTCCACATTTTTACACTAATACAAACAAATTACAAACACATTCTTTCCATTTTAGTTTTATTTATTTCTTTATTTTTTTCAGGAAACAATATATTACATGATTTTCGTTAGATTTCGTTTCGTTCCGTTCTTTTTTCTGAGTACATTTTTCCTATCTTTCTGGAAAGTTTGACATGGTTATTTTCATGAATTTATTTCCGTTTTATTTGGTTTCGTTCAGTTCGATTTTTCTTTTTTCTGTTTACGTTCTTACGAACTTTCCGGTAAGTTTGACGGCGTTCTTTTCTTTTTTTCTTTCTGCTCCCCCAGTTATATATTACTTTTCCGGTCAAATTAATTATACCATCGCATTTCGTAATCTAAAATATCAATATTACACCTAAAACCTTTTTACACTAAACAAATATATCGATTACTTTTTTTTCGCAGTTTTACACTGTTTCTATTTTTTAAACTATACATTATATCGTTTCCGTTTTATTTCGTTTCGTTTCGTTCCCTAAGATTTTTCTTTTTTCTGTTTACATTTTTTCGATCTTAGTGTATAGTTTGACATCGTTACTTCTTCCATTCCGTTTTATTTCGTATCTTTACGTTCGATTCTTCTTTTTTCGGTTTACATTTTTTCGAGCGTTCCGGAAAGTTTTACATCGTTCTTTTCTTTTCATTTCTTTTGTGGGGGTGCAGTTTACAATTTTTTTTTGAGGGCTACAAATAGTTAAACATTTATTTTCCGGTCAAAATAATTATACCATCGTGATTATCATATTATCGTATTATCGCATTTAAGAAAAAACACAAATTAAAAGTTCCATTACGATAAGATTATTTTCAAATATTCTCCTAAACTGGGAACGGAGTAACGGTCTTATATGAGCTAAAATGCTTGGACATTCTCTATCGAGGTAGTTAAAGCAAACAAAAACAAAATAAAACAAAACCATTGTTGAATTAAAAAAAAATAAGTAAATAAAAATACAGAACCCAAGATGCCACCCCCTATACCCAACACTTCTCCTTAAGAACATGGCATAAACCAGTTAGGACGACTAGTTATTCCCCCTTCCTCGATATGAACTCGAGACCACACGGTTAAACTCTCCCAAAAGCTAATTTATTCCATTTTCTATCTATAATTTGTAAATCTACCTGTCTTGATATCACAAATACCTATGTATTGCATCATTATTTTCTAATTATTTTTTTCAGGTTTGACTAAATTTCTGAACATTTCAACTGCACTTATCTTTCTGTTGTTCTTTTTTTCTGTTGTTTTTCTCCAAATTATATCTGCACTATTAACTAAACACTGAAAAATGCTTTTTCTCAGCAGTATGCATTATTTCTTAACCAGTCTAAACTTAGTACCTTAGCCAAATTGTACTACTCTTAACCAGTGTTTGAACGGGTTCTTCCAAACTAAATTAATACAAAAAAAACCCGACCTCACAAATTGAAAGTTCCATTACGGTATCTTATAAGATAAAGCTTGCATGCTGAAATCATTGTCTATCGAGGTTAGATAAAGCCAAAAAAAAATCCACGCATAATAATGGGAGGGAAGACTATTTTCAAAGATTCTCATAAAATGGGAACGGAGTAACGGACTTACATTAAGTAGATATTAATAAGTCCTTACACTTGTGTTATCAGCAGCTCCAGTAACTCTCGCTTCTTTTTTTTTGTTTGTCCCTCAGTCCTAATTTCTTATGAGTGATTTTACTGACAAAAATCTGCTTTCAAGGTCGGTAATACTTCGTGACCAGTAGCCTGAGATGTCGGAAATTATTCTGTTTCTATGTCTATCGATGTGGCCACGTCACTAGTAAGGGTAATGGAGGTAAACGTTTCATCTGGGCTGACTTTACCCGCCTTATAGTCAGGGACCCGAACTTTGGTTAACCACCACTAAAGAAGACTGTTCTATCAGCAGGTGTAAAGTACTGGGGCTGCTGTATTGCCATTTGGTGAATGGATTCTGGACCATGCAAGTGGGTAATTGTTACGGCTTTACCTTATAATGTGCTACAAAAAATTTCCTCTCTTTCTCTCTCCTACTTCCCCCCTTCTGTCCTAATCTAACGAAGTCTATCAAACTGTTCCACAAACCCCAAAAACCTCAACATGAAATATCTCCCCCCCAAAAAAAAAACACGAATAAACCTAGAACCCCATCCTCCAACGTAGACCCCTACTACCAGGTCCCCTTCTCCAACACGTTCCAACCTTCCAGAGGTTTAAACCCAATTACAGGAGACGAAACCAGACGTACTTTTTCTAAGCAAAACTGGCATAGGGCTGACCACTTCCCTAGATAAGTTCATAGTAAAAGGATACTCTAACTTAACATCTAAATCTGACCCCCAAGATCGCCATGGACATGGAATATATGGCTACATAAAAGATGGTTTCCCGTGTGGTAGAGATATCTCCAGAGAATACCCTAATTTACCTTATATGTGCTTCCGGATTGCACTTGCTTACACCACCGCATTCATATTTGCCCTCTATCGTACTGAGATTAAAGCTGCCTTCAGGACTGCCAGAAGCCACTGTAAATGAGTAATAAAAAAATGCAAGATAGCTATATGCTCAGTCTGTCAAATCCAAATAGCTGAGAAGTGACTTGGTTCCCACCAGTTTTGGCAAATAGTAAACAGGATCCTGAACAGATACGTGCGTTCTATCCCAACCATCATCAATGAACCTAAGGTCATCTCATCAGCATCAGACAAGGCTAAACTATTTGCCAAGAACTTTGCAGCTAACTCTACACTCTGCGACGAAGGTCATCAACTCCCCGTATTTACTCCTACAACAGACAACACACTATCCAACATACAAATATCTGGGCACGAGGTCGCCAAACTAATCAAGAACGTTGATTCCAGTAAAGCAACTGGGCCAGACGGAATTCCAATTATAGTGTTGAAAAAGCTTGGACCAGAACTTGCCCCATAATTACAAAACTGTTTAAGCGTTGCCTTAAGGAGAAGTGCTTTCCAACACCCTGGACAACCTCGTCAGTATGCCCTGTATTTAAGAACTCATGTGATAAGTCATCTCCCCCCCCAGTACAGACCAATAACTCTCTTGTGTGTCATGAGTAAGTTCCTGGAATCCATATTAAATAAAGAAGTATTCAACAACCTCAGCAGAAATAACCTCCTTAGTGACATGCAATATGGTTTCCGTTCTGCTAGATCTACAGCTGATGTTCTAACAGTTATATCTCATATGATCAGCGAATCTCTTGAAAAAGGCTTACTTTCTAGGGCAATTGCTCTTGACATATCAAAGGCCTTCGATAAGGTTTGGCATAAGGGCCTACTTCACAAGATCTCCAGCTACGGTATAACTGGAAATGTTTTCTCAATAATTAAATCATTTCTCTCTGATAGGTACAAAATATTAAGGGGCAGCAATAAGAGGCACACAGTATTAATGCTGGAGTCCCCCAGGGGTCCATTCTGGGCCCAACACTCTTCCTGATCTACATCAATGACCTCCCAAAACACATACTTAAATCATTCGTTGATATCTATGCTGATGACACGACCATCTATCGCAACACATCAAAGGCCGTAAATGACAAAGTTCTCACTGATTCTCTCTCCTCTGATCTTCAGCGCGTGGTTCAATGGGGGAAAAGATCACTGGTTACTTTTAATGCATCTAAAACCAAGCTCCTAACTTTACACCATAAAAGCTCTGTTCCTCATCTAGCATCAATTGAAATGGATGTCTCTCGTCTTGGGGAAGCTTCATGTTTTGACAAGCTCGTGGGTTTGACCTTTATCCTGATCTGAAATGGAACTCGTTTATCAAGTCTGTTGCCCGGGCGGCTGGGAAAATGGTGGAATACTTCTACCGCTACAGAAGATATATCACTACTGATGCAATTCTATATCTCTACAAATGCCAAGTACGTCCAAAGATAGAGTACTGCTGCCACATCTGGGCTGGAGCTTCAAAGAACAGCCTATCCTGCCTCGGCAAAGTACAAAATAGACTTCCTTATATGTATATAATATATATAATATATATTATATATAATATATATTATATATATATATATATATTATATACATATATTATATATATATGCATATATATACATATATATATACATACATACATACATATATATATATATATATATATATATATATATATATATATATATATATATATATATACTTGAGTACGCGATGATTCGGATAATTTACTCGTCTTTCAAACATTCTAAATTCTCTCCCCACTAGGATCATCTGATCACTCGATTACCTGAATAAAACTGAAAACAAAGTAAAAATAAAACAAACAAACACACACACACACACACACACACACACACACACACACACACACACACACACACACACACACCAAAGATTATTCTCAATCTACCAGCATATCCATACTCGATAGCAGACTGGGTTGGTTTCTTAGAGACTGAGACCGTCTAAACATTCAGGTCATGAACGCATAAGTCTAGTCACTACAACAAGACATCCGCAATCACTTTGGTCGATTCAGACAGAGTAACATTAGAAGGAACAACTTTCAAACGTCTTATATATACGTAACAATTGAAAAGATACTTTGAAATATGGACGTATATGGAAATATGGACAGGCGCATTATGATTATGCATAAGATCAATGATTTTTGACAAGAATGAAACGCGGAATATTCTGTGTAGATTAGATGCCATATATAAATATATATATGTGTGTGTATATACATATATATATACACTCATATATATGCATATATATATATGTATATATATATGTATACGTATTATATATACATGCCTATATATGTATATGTATATATATACATGCATATATATGTATATGTATATATACATGCATATATATGTATATGTATATATACATGCATATATATGTATATATACACATTCATATACATATATATGCATGTATATATACATGCATATGTATGTATATGCATATATATACATGCATATATATGTACATGCATATATATACATGCATATATATGTATATGCATATATATACATGCATATATATGTATATATACATGCATATATATGTATATGCAGATATATGTATATGCATACGTATGCATATGTATATATATGTATATGCATATATATGTATATGCATATATATGTATATGCATATATACATGCATATATATGTATATGCATATATATGTATATGCATATATATACATGAATATATATATGTATATGCATATATATACATGCATATATATGTATATATATATACATGCATATATATGTATATGCATATATATAATATGCATATATATAATATGCATATATATAATATGAATATATATGTATATATACATGTATATATATGTATATATGCATGTATATGTATATACATGCATATATATATATGTATATACATACATATGTATGTATATGTAGACGTATATACATGCATATATATGCATATGTATATATATGTATATGTAGATACATGCATATATATGTATATGCATATACATGCATATATAGGTATATGTATATATACATGCATATATATGTATATGTATATATACATGCATATATATATATGCATGCATTTATATACATGTATATATATATGTGTATATATGTATATATATGCATACATATATAAATATATGTATATATATATACAGACCTATATATGCATATAAATATATATACATGCATATCTATGTATATATATACACGCATATATATGTATATATACATGCATATATATGTATATACATGCATATATATGTATATATATACATGCATGTATATGTATATATACATGCACATATATATGTATATATACAGTCATATATATATGTATATATACATGTATATATATGTATATATACATGCATATATATATATGTATATATGTATAAACATGCATATATATTTGTATATGTATGCATATATACATGTATATATATGCATGTATATACATGCATATATATATACATGCATATATATAAATGCATATATATACATGTATATATACATATATATACATGCATATATATACACGCATATATATACATATATATATATGCATATATGTATATATGTATATATATGTATATATATATATACCCGAATATATATACATATATATACATGCATATATATATATAATATATAAATAGTAAGTTATGAAAATATATATGGCATCTAATCGACACAGAATATTCTGCGTTTCATTCTCGTGAGAAGTCATATATATTTTATATATATATATATATATATATATATATATATATATAATTTAATCATTCAAACCTTGTAAACATTTATTTGCTTTATCTTGTATATCGAGCAATTCTTTTTTGATGGTATAGTACTTATATTATATTATTGCCAGTAATATATTGTAAGACTTTTAATCATAGGTTTCCATACCAGTCGATTGTTAGAAAATTTTATTCTGAAGTGTATATATATATATATGTATATATATTAATCGTTACGAATATATTGGCACTATCCCAGATTGGCAAATGAAAAGCTTGCCACAAAATAAACAAGGAATATTTCGTAGAATTCCCCGAAAGAAAAATCAATTTTTGTTGCTTGTTTTTATCTCTTAAAACACTCGTATCCACCATTCTCAGAAAAGGTCAGGTTAGCGTAAGCTGCGTCTGGCGAGTGGGATTGATTTTGATGCAGTCATATTTTCATATAATACTTAAACATAAATAAACAAAAAAAACACCGTTCTTTCTAAACCGCACCTCGTTTGTTTAACTGCATATCGACAAGTTAGTAATTATTCAATCCATATATGTTATATCTATTCGTAAGACTGATAAGACGTTTTTTTTTTCGGAACTATTTGTACTAGCAATAAAGTCTATTTCTGCAGATTTGGAAATGATTCCCCTGAGATAACCTTGATCTGTTATATCAATTGTACTCAGAGACTGGTTATTGGTTACCGATAATCAAAGCGTGCTCCATATCCTAGATAGACCATTGTTTTTGCGAAACAAGATTTCCTTTAGTTTTTTGTTTATATTGTATACACGATTTATCTTGTATATAACGTGATAAAAAATTAAGAAAGATCTTTTTCGTAGGCAAAGCTGTGTTTATAATAATGCCTTTATCATGAAATAATATACACGGAATCTGGATAAAGGAGAATATCATATTTAAGTGTATTTAACGACTAAACGAAGCATCCCTCTCCACTAATAAGATATAAACATATTAAGCTATATATATATATATATATATATATATATATATATATATATATGTTTTTTTGTGTATAAATAGTCATATTTATAAACCTTTTTTCTATATATTAAAAAAGAACATACAACTTTGTTATATATGGGTCGGAGGCATCTGGAAAAGATATAGCTAATTCGCATATTCCTTTAAGAATTCATTTTAAGCAATGCTTATTATACTTTTGAGTATATAAACATTTCGGGTTCATAATAATTTCGTGTTTAAAATAATTTCGTGTTTATAATAATTCCGTGTTTATAATAATTTTGTGTACATAATAATTTCGTGTTTATAATAATTTCATGTTTATAATAATTTCGCGTTTATAATAATTTGTGTATATAATAATTTTGTGTTCAAAATAGTTTGGTGTTTATAATAATTTCGTGTTTATAATAATTTTGTGTACATAATAATTTCGTGTTTATAATAATTTCATGTTTATAATAATTTCGTGTATATAATAATTTCGTGCTTATAATAATTTTGTGTACATAATAATTTCGCGTTTATAATAATTTCGTGTTTATAATCATTTGTATATATAATAATTTCATGTTTATAATAATTTCGTATATATAAGAATTTTGTGAATATAAGAATTTCGTGTTTATAAGAATTTCGTGTTTATAATAATTTTGTGTTCATAATAATTTCATGTTTATAATAATTTTGTATTTATAATAATTTTGTGTTCATAATAATTTTGTGTTTATAATCATTTCGTGTTTATAATCATTTCGTGTTTATAATCATTTTGTGTTTATAATCATTTCCTGTTTATAATCATTTCCTGTTTATAATCATTTTCTGTTTATAATCATTTCCTGTTTATAATAATTTAGTGTATATAGTCACATGATATTTTCTGCGAGGCAAAATTGGAATAATACAGCATCATATATGGTAAAGTGTATAAGTTAGTCGATTCTAATTGCCCAATATACTGGATAGTCTAACAAAAACTATGTAATTGTTTCTTGTGGAGAAGCAAGCGTCTTTAACTTTGTTTCCTTTTTTTGTTGTTGTTGTTTTACATGGCGTGGAAAGCTCTTCTAGTATAATATAAAAAAAAAGTATCATAGTTGTTTCATATAATGTTTTTTCAGGTTCTTCCTATTCAAAAATGGTAATAGTGTAACACCTTTATCTTTTAAATCGTGTTTACAGTTTAAAGTTAACAAACATGCAAAACATCCAACCTTTTTCAGAGAAAGGGTTATTTCAAGATAACATCTTCCGCGTGTTTTTTTTTTCTGACTTTAAATAAACTTCACCGAGAGCAAAAAAAAAAAGTCAATACACAAACAAATCCATGCGAACCGGGCATTTCTTCAGGTGAATAAACACAAATAAAGAAAATGGCAAATACATGTTTAAATTAAAAAAAAAAGATGAAAACACGTTCAAAATATGATAACGCTGATGTAAACTTAAAAATCTTCGATCGATATTTGTCTGTGCGCGAATCAAGACGGCTGATTCTTTCGAATGTATGTCTCAAATTCTTCGTGAGCTGAAAATCGCACTACTACGTTGTGCATTATAGTATTCTTTACGGTTATATTCTATTCCCAATATATTTGTTCGAACTCATGTTGCCTGTGTGTGATAGGTCTAAGAGTTTGGGCTGAAATCTTTCCATGAATTATATTATTAGTAATGCTAATCGGTGTTTGAGAAGTAAAATTTTAATTATAAAAGCAAAACAGCTTAGTCTTAGTAGCATACATTGTTATTACCCATTTACGGCCAAATTTCTACTCCAGACTGGAGGTCATTTGCTATTTTACTCATTGCTTAAAACATGAGCATATCTGCCCCCTCCCCTATTTGTTATAGAACGTGGTATTAGTAAAATACCCATCTCGGATACAATTTTATCTATTGTCGATTCTGAATAACACAAATGATAAACGTTCAAACATCGACTCTCGAATCACACATTTATATATATCATGCTCTTTTGGCGTACGTCCATCGGAGACAACTTGTATTTTTCTCTTTTATGGGGAAGGGTTTAGTTTATATTAAGAATTTATCAAGTAATACATATACGTACGATTTAATTTTCATAATAAAACCATCTCAACAGACACAGTCAAAGACTATGCATATATAAAAAGGCTACTGTCCTGCCTTCAAATGCCTGTTGGAACGGATGGTACATACGTTCAAAGATGGCTATTACGATATCTGCAGTAAAACAGACGTGCCTAAATCCATACTAACGTCTTCTTTACACCAAGTGGTGGACGAGTTCTTAACTGATTAATTGATCGAAGATTGTAGCAGGAAGAAAGTGAGGAAACTGATGGGGGATGATTGATTTGGTAAGGTTTGAACCAAAATTCTTGAAACAATAGTCTAAGTGTCAGAGTATCGGTAAGATTCCGCAAGATTTTTTTTGTAAGGCGTATAGAGGAAAGAGGTTACTCCAACGGAGCATTTCTCTAATAGTATCGCAAGTTTGAAATCAGACCCACACACCTTGGAAGTTTATTGGTTTCTTATGAACATTATAATGGATGATTTTAGAAAGGAAGTGGTTTCGTTGGAGGAGAACCACAGGGCGATCACTTAAACTTTTCCGGTGCCGTGTAAGCAACCTAGTATTTGCTGAATAATAAGGGAATTGTTCATTGCACATTATTCACTATAAATATTCCAGAAGTTAATAGTTCCAATATTCTGTCACTCAATGGTTTCTCTTAGTCGTAGTTATTTCTTACAATTATTATCTCCCCTTATCTCGCCCTTCCTCTCATATTTCTCTTTACATATTTGTCCGTAAAAAAATAACGAGTGAATAAAGCAACTTTCTTTTTTCATTTTTTTATATGTACGCAGAATGCCATTTTGTTTTAATAAGACCAAATTCCATTTATACCTGTATTTATGCATTAAAAAATTTAGAATACACTCATGAATGGGACTGTGGTGATAATATTGATAGGGTCTCAAGATCGCCTGATCTAAACTCTGCGATTTTTTCTTGTGTGGACATTTCAAATCAAAAGTATTCAGCAACCACTATCGATCTCTCCAAGAATTAAATCAAGGTAATCAGTTAAGATTGCTTTTTTTCTAGCGGAAATGACCCTCGTGTTATTGAAAACTTTCGTGGACGTCTTCAATCATGTATTGGCTATGATGGGAAACATTTGGCCGAGTTTATAGTTAAGATTGTGTGAAATACAAAGACATTCAACGTACATTTAAAAAATAAACACACTATTTATTTATTTAATTGTTATTTACTTTTTTTACCAACAAATGCGTCAGATGATCTTTGATCATTCCTTTTGATGTATGGATAGAAAGTCAATACGAAAAATATATAAATGTTTATACCTTTTCTGTTTTTATGACTTTTTTGATGACGTGAAGAAATACAGAAGGCCTTTCGCAAAAAAAAAAAAAAAAAAGAAAATGTTTCTTTCAAGATCACATATTTTCGACCGATCTTTTGGTCTTCTTGTGAACGAAGAAAACCGAAGCATCAGTGCGAATGAAGCAGGACGAAGGATCAGTCGAAAATATATGTTCTAAAAAGAACGTTTGGTATCCACCTACTTCTTGCTAATAGTCCAAAGGAGGGATGTAACAAAATCACAGTCCCACTACGACACACCATCTCGGCTGCTTGACTAAACTTGAGAAGCATGGTGATATGTATATAATCTGGAAAACAAGGCCGCAATGGTGTTATCGCGCAGGAGAAACCCTACAGGTGAAACGGTCAGGACAGCGCACAAGGGCTTCTACATATCTATATACTCCTATCGTTTTCGATCCCAATGCCATTGAAAACAGCAGATAGGTGTTTGCAGGTTAGTGTGCGCTCTGCCGTGTAACATTGCATCCACTTCAAAAAACACGACACAATATATATATATATATATATATAAATATATATATAAATATAAATATATATATATATATATATATATAAATATATATATAAATATAAATATATATATATAAATATATATATATATATAAATATATATATATAAATATAAATATATATATATAAATATATATATATAAATATATATATATAAATATATATAAATATATATATATATAAATATATATATATATATTTATATATATATAAATATATAAATATAAATATATATATTTATGTATATATATTTATATATATATAACTATATATATTTATATATATATATAAATATATATATATAAATATATATATATAAATATATATATATATATAAATATATATATATATATATATATGTTTCCAGTTCTTTATATCTTCAAATATTTATTTATAGTGTTTGATTTGATTGATTTTGATGTTTTTATGTTGTGTTAGGCATATCAAAACGTTTCGGTTTATTTAATGTTTAATCCTTTTTTTTTTTCGGAAAGAGTTCAAATTCTTTATATTTTTAATATTCATTTGTAGAGTTTGGTTTGGTTGTTTTGTTTTACGGCATATAAACCATTTTCGGGTTAATTTATGCCGGATACAGTAATTTTCGAAGCAGATTTCATGCTTTATATTGTTTATATCTTTAAATATTTACTGGTAAGTGTTGGATTTGTTTGGTTGTTTTGCGTTTTCGGGTTATTTGATGCCGAATCCAGTTATTTTGGAAATAGTATTCATGTTGCATTCGGTTATTTTGTAGAAGGTTTTATTCTTCAAGCAGTTTGCATCTTCAATTGCTAGTTTGTAGCGTGTGTTTGGTTGTTTTATAGTGGATTGTATTGTTTTTGCTCCCTGTTCTGCAGAACATGAATGAGTTTTGCAAAGAGACAGGGATAGAGCATTAATGTTTGGTACATTTTAAGTAAGGAAACCTTACCGAAAGTGGGAGAGATAGAAGGAGAAAAGGGAAATGAGGAGAAGAAAAAGGAAAAATGTGTTTTTTGTCTTGTTTTTTTTTGTTGTTGTTGTTGTTGTTGTTTTTTTTTTTTGGCTGGTGGCGTTACAGAACATAATTTTGCAAAAGGAAATAGAAAAACAAAAAAACATCAATATTAGGTGCGTTACATCTCAGCCAGCCAATAACTTCAGACAGCAGGAACTGATAGCAATAGCAGCAATATGGCGTTCAAATATACCTGCCTTACCTAGAGGATAAACCATTTATAAAACCTAGAGAATAAATGATTTTTTAACAACCAAAATAAATTGTAGAAGTAAAAAGAAACGTCATCATTACAATTGTTACAAAAAATAATTAATTCACCACTAAATAACCCGAAAAGACTCGATATGATTACGAAAGAACACAGCAAATATACACAATTTTTAAGATATTTAGAACGTCGAGTATGATAACCTATTATTAATTAAACAAGGCCGATAGCCATTAGTCGCGTGCTCTCGTGTAATAAATAAATGCGGGAATTG
Organism: Euprymna scolopes; assembly: GCF_053919585.1. Lineage (NCBI taxonomy): Eukaryota > Metazoa > Mollusca > Cephalopoda > Sepiida > Sepiolidae > Euprymna > Euprymna scolopes. Next base: position 108,978,793 of record NC_136504.1, read on the forward strand.
ATTGAGATTGTCGGACTGACTTCCTCATCTTGGTTGTTATAGTCACAACGTTTCGGCCGTTTTGCCCTCCGGCCTTCATCAGGTGTTTTTTGTCGAACTGGGGAACCGTTTGTTAGGAGTCTCGAACCCTTTATTATTATTACGGGGGTACCGTGTTGTGACTCCAGCTACGCTCTGGGAGATAGTTGCTGATTCTCTGTTTTGAATGTTACTTTTCACTGCCCTCGTTCAGGATTGAACTCAGCACGTTTGGGTAACTGTAAACTTTGATACAACGTCTAGGACTACTCGGACATATGTCACTAATGACCGAAAAATGGACTAAAATGACTTAAATAAACAAAAAGTAAATGACTTAGAATAACTTTAATGAACTTAAGGATGAATTGAATGACCTTAAGAATGACTTGAATGCTTAAAAAATAACTGGAATCCTTCAAAAACAACTTGAATGATCTGGAGAATGATTTGAATGGCTTTGAGACTGACTGGTTGTAAAGTGGCTGACAATTTTACATAAAATTAATACAGAATAGTGATCCCCCACTTTATATCACAAAGTTACAAACATAATTACAGCATGTAGTAAGAACAGATACTAGACTTTGATCATGGCCAAAAGTCCAAGAAAAACTGTATTTATTTGCTCCCCCACCGCGGAAATTAGTAGGGGAGCTGATTAGTGACAATTAGTATTAAGAGTTGCCCCTACATTGACCAAGATCTTAAATGTGGGTTGCCCCTACATATGGTCTTTGCTTGCAGTATCTGCTGTAACAGATACTACACCTTGATTTTGACCAAAAAGGCCAAGAAAAGAGTATTTATTTGCTCCCCTGCCGAGCAAATTAGGCACAAGGCCGATTTTTAATGTGAGGAGTGAAGGGGAGCTGGATAGTGACAATTGGTATGAAGGGTTGGTATTTATTTGCTCCCCCAACGAACAAATTAAACACAAGGCCGATTTTTAATGTGAGGAGTGAAAGTGAATTGGGGATCAACTACCCGGGGAGTAGGAGAGCTGGATAGTGACAATTGGTACGAAGGGTTGCTCTTACATTGACCAAGGTCTTATATGTGGGATTGATCCCACATATCGTCTTTGCTTGCAGTATCTGCTGGAAAAGATACTACATATTTATCATGGCCAACAGGCCAAAAAAGCGGTATTTATTTGCTCCCCCACCGAGCAAATTAGGCACAATGCCGACTTTTAATGTGAAGAGTAAAGAGGAAATGGGGAACAACTCCCCGGGGAGTAGGGGAGCTGGATAGTGACAATTGATATGAAGGGTTGCCCCTGAATTTACCAAGGTCTTATATGTGGGGTTTCCTCCACATATGGTCTTTGCTTGCAGTATCTGCCGGAACAGATCTTGCCCAAACGGTCAAGAAAAGCTTAAAAAGCTAAAAACAAATGCTGTTCTTAGCTTTTTAAGCTTTTCTTGGCCAACAACAACAGACCTTTGATCTTAAGCAAAAAGGCCATGCACAGAAGTTTTACAGACAGACCGACCGACCGACCGACGGAGTGACTTATAGAGTCGCTTGCACGCGAATAAAAATCCCATGAGTCAAGAGGAAGCAAGTTACAAACCGTGTATTAGATAAAAGATAACGTACGAAGTCACGTAAATTTTTCGCGTTTATAAAGGTTCCGAAAATTTATCAGAGATTACGCCGAATGAAACAAGACGACAATATCAGTCGAAATAATCCAAATAATAGAATATACTACTTGCACGTATCCCTGAACGTTATTCATCTCTTTCTGCGCAGTCTAACTCATTAATACCGCAGAATTGTCTCATCCAAAAAAATCAATATACGAACACGTTGGTTCCGCCAATCAGTTTTCCTAGTTTCTTGCTCAACCCCTAAAACGTTCCCCTAGGGAAGAATTCCACTGATTGAAAGTCACTGGAACATGAGTCCCTCTTACATATAAACCGAAAATAAATGTATACGCTTGGAATTAATTTTCGTCCTCTCTAATCAATATGATCTGCGTTTCTATGAATATTTACACTAAGTATAATGGTAAGGAGAGAAGTGTTTTTTATGAAGTACCAAACGATGTGACCTGACTATCTCCTATTAGAAGGTTCGAATACTGTCGCTTCCATAGAAGTAATTTTGTAGGTTTTGTGAATACTTTCAAGAGATTAGATAGGTCTACAAAAGTTAATACACTTGGTTTTTATCTGTTCAGGTACCCCCTTATACTAGAAGGATGGTTAAAGTTGATTAGATTTTTTTTCAAGTTCACCAGGATCAGGAAAAGACCTTAACACGCTTCGGCACTTATGCGGAACACGAATCGCGCTGGACAACGGTGTTATGTACAAATGCGTTCATACTTTTCTATATCTTCATCGTTAATAAACTAACGCACCGCAAAAAATTGGATCCAACTTGAAAGATTAAATCCAAAATAAATGTAGGATATAACGGGATAACTTACCAGAGTATAGCTGCCCGGGGGTGGAGAGTGACGATGCTCTTCTAATTTCCAAAACGAACGATTGCTTTCTAGCTATGCTAACAGATGGCATTTTTGTTATTTCTTATTTTATGGCGGCTTCAAATAACCAAAAGTTTAAGACGAATCAAAAAAAAAATGTTAATTATTCTATTTGTTTTTATTCTTTAAAGTTTATTATTATTTTCATATGGATACATTTTTATTTTTAGTTTATATTTAATAAAAATATCAGAAATACGACATCACAATACTTCCCATCTCAGTATCGGAGATATATTGTTAGAAGTAATCGTAGTCGTCATTTCTGGAGAAAACTACTCTTCTGCCTGATCTTGTAGTTTTTGAATCTTGGGGAAGATCGACTGATTCTTGTTGGTCAGTTTCTTCTGTAGGCGTACTAGATAAATCGTTGGAATCATTTTCAATTGATGCTTCTGTAGAATTCTCAGTAGATAAAATTTCCTGTTGCAGCTAGCAAATCTTACTCTCAGACGTCTCTTGTAAGTAACTGTTTGGCCCGAAAGGCCAATTCCAAAAATAATATAAATTCATGCCGAAACACTTCGTAAAATGCTCATTAATAACAAATGTTTCTTTTAGTATCTGGCTATCATTAACATCTGCGCGAGAAATCCGTTGCTGATGTTGTATATTTACAAGCAACACCAGGAAGAGAAATATTCGATGCGTTTTTTTTTCATCCTAAAACATGCACATTGCAACTTTGATGTAGGTTGCTACTATCAGGGAAATAAATTACAGGGAAGCTATGTAGGGAGTTGAGCGGCATAATGTCTGTTCACATTACACATGAACTTCTGCATGTTAGTACAGTTTGGGAAGCACTCTATATCTGTACCTAAATCAAAACGCGGATTCCATGAACAAAGCTTCTTTCTTAGAAGTGCACGCCTGTGTAACTCTGTTCCGTCTGCCCGCTTCCCACCGGACTACAACTTAGATGTCTTCAAGTCCAACGTTAACAAATTCCTAATGAACCACCCCCCTTAAGTAAACACTTCATCAAATCTCCACACTAAAGTAATGTACTTGCAATAACCCTTATCCCTGAGTTGCTTCCGGGCTTGATAAGTGGTGATCCCTGTGTAAAAAAAAAAAAAAAAAAAAAAGGAACCCAGAAGGGAATTCCAAAGTCTAGCAGTTCTGGGGAAGAAACTATTGGAGTAGAATAGCTTTCTTGCATCTATGGATCTCTACTGTGAAGGGGTGGAACTTTGCTGCTAGTCAGGTTTGTCGGGGTTATTTACGTCGCGGGGGTACTAGGGCGTCTAGGGCGTGACATATGTTTATGTAAAGAAGAAGTAGGTTTTAAAACACTATTAAAGATAGTTGTTATAAAGGGAAATAACCGGAAGCAAAAGAGTTATTTCCCCTGGATCGAGAAAGGAAGACTTTACAAGATGGCTGGCACAGCATTTCACATAATCTGTTGCTCTGACGTTTTACTATTTTTCTGTTTAAATAATTAAATAATTTGGCGCCAAAACGATGTCTTCTTGTAACTCTACATTTTACAACCAGTTATATTCCGTCATGACATCTAATAGTAAAGCTAGGTTAACGGTTATCGTATTTACTCTCTGTATGTTTTGATTTATATCTCACCTCGAGTATTATTTTTACTTGCAAGAAGTGAACTGTTTAGAAAAAAAGAATTATTCTCACATGGAAATGTCTCAGATTCTGTATGAATTAAAATATAATATTTATGCTTATTTTATGACCGGGCAACACCGGGCGGACTGCTAGTATTTTATATTCTAGAACTTACACTCAAACATGGCATTGCTTTTTCAACTACCTTATGATAAATTTTCTCTCTCTATATATAGATATATGTGTGTATATATAATGTGTGTCTGTGTGTGTATTTATATATCTGACTAACTAATGAGAAATACCATTTTTATCCTGTATCTCTCTCCCTCTCTTACATTGCTTATGCTCCTAATCCCTTTTCTTATGTTTTCGCACGAGCTATTTCCGTTTAGGGCTTGCGCATGCGCGAGGTCGGGAGATGTGAGTGATTTCCATTCGTAAAACCTGTCCTTATCACAGGCCTGTTTAATCAGATTGGTAAGGGTCGTTTGGCTAGACGCTTGATTGCATCCATCAAGGGATTCGCGAGGCCGCCTTAATGGGAAAGGGACGACGGAAAGCGAAGACGAATGCCTGCCAAATACCATTCTCCAAGACATTTCTTACGGTTAATGGTGTGACCGGTTAATCTCCGGAGGATTCCCCCCTCTAATCACGAGGGATTGAAACCATGGAAATGTTCGCTGAACGAGCTGTTGATTCACATTCGCGATCCCATTAAATAGCCAATGTCTCACTTGCCTGTCAATTAAAGTGTTTATTACCGATTGATTACCGACGAATGTTACCGTCGATACGGGCACGATACCAATTATGCAAAGACATGCTCATAAATCTATATAGTTATTCATATATACGATATAGAATATAGATACGATTGATGGTTGCTTAACTAGCGGTCAGGTTTCGTTTCTCAACTTGAAACAGTTACCAGTCTTGCTGCATTGAGAGCCTCTAATATGCAACTCTAATATATATATATATATATATATATATATATATATATATATATATATATATATACAAAATTATTTATTCGAGCGTAAACAATTACATATGGTCGCTCAAAACAGTCATCTCTTTCAGTCAATGAGACTTCGTCACCGCGACCCTGAACCTATCGACGCTACTAGAAACATCTCAAACCTGTATATATATATATATATATATATATATATATATATATATATATATATATATATATATATATATATATAAAAGTGAACGTGTCTGTGTATCCGTGTATCTGTGTATCTGTGTACATTTCCCTACGCAATAACTCTATCAATTTTAGTCTACAGACTCGAAATTTGACATACAGCATACTGAGATTTGGGAAAATCTATGTGATCGGTTTTTGGCCAGAAAGTTTGCGATTAAGGGGTCAAAGTTCAACAATTTGACATTTGAGAACTCTACCAAACTCCTCCGACAATCTGGATCTAAGTTAATAACTTTATTTGAGCCCAAAACAATAAATTTTAAGGGTTCATAATAGGGTCAAAGTTTAAAAAAATTGACTCTGCGGTCTCTGCCAAATTACTCAGACAATTTCTGGTCTAAATATTTAAAATTTTACATAAAGGGTATTCAGAGATAGGGCAAGCTTTTTCATCACTTTGGGTCGAAAACTTTTAGTTACTAATATATAAATGTATGTATGTATTTCTATTTGCATGTCTTCCTTAAACTTTAAATAAAGGCGACGTATTTTACCAAGATCAGTATCGTTTTAAAGTTCGACCTTTCATACGACAAATATCGAAACATTGGCTAAATACATTAATATCTTCCCCTTCAACTAGGCACTTTTCTACAGGAGGGGGTCACTTTTTTCGCGAATATTTTTTAAAGTTATCCTCTCCTTTAGATTGTCTAGCCTTAATTTTAAAAAATGTCGCTTCCGGTTTGGTGGTGGTCGTAACAGCATAAAAGTTAGGTTTTATCCCGTTCTTGTCCTCCTTTGCGGTACGGGTTCGAGCCTGCCTTCCTACTAACACTTTTTTGTTTTTTTGCTCAACATACACATCCAAACACCGGGGCAACGCCGGGCTGAAATACTAGCATATCTATGAATGTGAACGTGTCTGTCTGTCTGTGTGTCTGTGTACATTTCCTTACGCAATAACTCTGTCAATTTTTAATCTACAGACTCGAACTTTGATATACAGGGTACTGAGATTTGGGAAAATCTCTGTGATCGGATTTGGCCAGAAATTTAGCTGTTAAGGGATCAAAGTTCAACAATTTGACCTTTGAGAACTCTACCAAACTCCTCCGACAATTTAAATGGCTATATTTCGAATACGAATTTGTACATGGTGCGTAAATAATTTTCATTGCTTAAACAAACGGATATGATGAAATAACGATTTAACCTTTGAGAACTCTACCAAACTCCTCCGACAATTTGGGGTGTAAACACTTGAAATTTTAGATATAGGTTCCTTGGACATGGATCTAACATAATAACTTAATTTGAGCCCAAAACAATAAATGTTAATAGGGTGAAATTAAAAAAGAAATCACCGTTTTTTTTTTGTGTGTGTGTGTGTTTTTTTTTTGCTTAGCATACACCTCCAAACACCTTGGCAAAGCCGGGCACCCATGCCAGTATATCTATAAAAGTGAACGTGTCTGTGTGTCTGTGTAACTGTCTGTCTGTGTACATTTCCCTACGCAATAACTCTGTCAATTCTAGTCTACAGACTGGATATCATATTTATATATATATATATATATATATATATATATATATATATATATATATATATATATATGTGTGTGTGTGTGTGTGTGTGTGTGTGTGTGTTATTTGTTTTTGTTTTTGCGCTACGTCTTGAATGAATTCAATTATTTACGAAAGTGCATTTTTACCTAAATACGAGTTGGGAATATTTTTCCCTTTAACCAATTTGGTGCCCCCACATGGGGGGCGGCATATATATTATTTTAAAATATAATTATCCACTGACACGTGTTTCGTCGTCTATAACTCATCAGAGTCGCTAGATTCAGCCGCTCTGATGAGTAGTTGACGATGAAACACGTGTCAGTGGATATTTTGAAATAATATATATGTGTGTGTGTGTGTGTGTTTGTGCGTGTGTGTTTGTGTGTGTTTGTGTTATTTATGTGTATTTGTTTTTGCGATATAGTTTGAATGAATTCAATTATTTATACGAAAGTTTATTTTTACCTACAAGCGGGTTCGGAATATTTTTCCTTTGGCCAATTTTCTACTCCCAAATAGGGACCAGCATATGTATTGCTTTTCATAATATAATTATACACTGACACATGTTTCGTCGTTTATGATTCATCAGAGTGGCTGAATCTTGCTAGATTCAGCCACTCTGGTGAGTCGTAGACTAAATAGAGCAAATACACTTGCAACGCATCTTCTCTGAGAAAGATTAAGTAGATAATCGAAAGCTCCTTGCCAACTATATTTCGAAGACGGATTTGTACAATGTCGAGGCATTAGAGTCTATTGGACTCTTGTACTGGATTGTGTGGAAAGTGTTTGATATACAGTAAAGATGATCCTGTGCGTAAATAATTTTCATTGCTTAAACAAACGGATATAATAAAATAATTAACTGCGGAAAAAAAATCATTTCACACCACATAACAATATTATATATTTTGAATGAAAAAATAGTAGCATTTCCCAGACGTGTGTTGCAGACGAATAGTAAATACACCGGTAGTTAAGCAACGATGACCTAGCCAGTACCAGATGGGTGGCTATTTGGGACTTTCAGGTGCTGTACGTGCTCTGCGCTTATTTCGGCATTGTTTCCAGTCGTCCTGGATTCTCCTTGCCACTGGACTCAAAAGGTGCCGATTCACGAGAGGTGTGGCTGGAGATTGCGCAACACTGGCCACATGATTATACGCGAAGCTGCCCCTGGAGGGGGTATCCTTTGTGTTGAGACTGAACGGAGGCATCGGCAAGAGAGAGATTTTGGCTGGAACATACACCGCGTGTAAGATAATGTGAAAAAGATGCTGGGAACACTAATAAGATGCAGTTTATCGCCAATTTGGGATTTTAACAATTCTTTCTCTTATTCAATCTGTGTTTCTTTCTTTCTCGCTTATCACCGCTCTTTTTACCTCTATTTTTACTGCTTTTGCCCGTTGGGACTCATTATTCGTCGGTCTGTCAACGCGCAAATCAAGCCAACACGACTTTATTGAGTGCAAAATAAGGGGGCTCCTGTGAATTCGCCCATGATTTGGGGAATTGGATAAAGTAATAAGCATACGTATATGATCGAATCAGCCATGGACAGGGATTCGCTACACAGTTATATATTTTTAATAGCAGGAAGACCCGACACTGCCCGAAATAGAATGAAGATCAACACATCTTCCACCCCCTCCCACATCTTCCCCATACTTTTTTGTCATGACATCAGTAAAATCGATCATTCTTTTTAAATTCAAACCGATTGATTATCAACCTATATAAACGTGGTATACCAAGAAGAAGCTTCACGTTCCTCCCGCAGTGACTCAGTGCACAGAACATTACAGTCTACATTTCACTGTAGAGAACCTACTGTAGATTTTATAAACTTATCCGTATATAATGGCTTCACTTCAAGTTTAAAATACAAAAATCAAGTTCCATGGTCAATTGTGCTCTAAACAGAAACATTCATTTCGGACACCTCATTGTCATATCAAAGCGTCAACTGTTAACATTATGAAATTATTTTATTTATTTATTCGATTTTCACCCCAAACAAGGCACAATGTCACTTTGAAGCAGGGGGCTACTATTAGGGACTTAATTAGCGGGGTCATTATGAAGGGAGATGAGTAGAAAGATGTTTTTTAACATTACACTTGAACTTCTGCATATCAGTGCAGTTGGGAAAGCAGAATCCCGGAAGGGAGTTCCAAAGATCCGTAGTTCTGGGGAAGAAACAATTGGAGTAAAAGGCTTGCTTGCACCTAGGGATCTTTACTGTAAAGGGATGAGACTTAGTAGCTTGTCAGGTTTGTCGGGGGTAGTTACGTCGGGGAGGTACAAGTGTTTGCAGTTCGTCAGAGCATTCCCCATTAAAGTATTTGTAGAACAGGCAGAGGGATGCAACATCTCGTCGATGGGACAGAGGCTGAAGCCTAGATGACAGTTCAGGACCTATCAGGGTGGCGACTCTCTTTTGAACCCTGTCCAGGAGCGAGAGACAAGCAGATGCACCAGCCCAGATGTAACAACAATACTCCATACATGGGCGAATGGTGGCCTTATAGAGGTATAGGATACTGTCAGGCGTAAGTAGTTTTCTAGCACGGTAGAGGGAGCCAACCTTCGTAGCAGCAGCCTTGGCAATGCTCTCAATGTATCTATTCCAGTTCATATTCCCTGTAAACGTTAGGGCGAGGAGTTTAAAAGAAGTCCTTTCAGGCAATGTGTTCTTGGCCATTGCTATTGGTGGTAGAGAAGGTTGCTTGTAGTTATTGAAGGAAACAAGCTTAGTCTTAGCAGCATTGAATGTGACCAACCATTTTTGTCCCCATTTCACTACGGATTGGAGGTCATCCTCTAGTGTTTCTGCCATTTCCTTGGATATGTGTTCATTTGTTTTCCCTTCATATATGTTATAGAGTGTGGTGTCATCGGCAAATATACCCATCAACGAAACAATTTTATCAGGGAGGTCGTTTATGAATATCAGGAATAATAGAGGTCCAAGGATAGACCCCTGAGGTACTCCCGCATTTATGTTATATTGTTTAGATGTACGACCGTCGAGGACAATTTTGATTTTTCTATTACTTAAGATGGATTTAATTACATTATGAATTCTTCCAGTGATTCCATATGATCTAATTTTCCTTAGAAGACCATCGTGCAATAACCTATCAAAATCCTTAGATATATCAAGGGCTACCGCTCTACCCTCCCCTGTTTTGTCCAATGAACGGTATATACCTTCAGAAACTACAGTTAAGATATCTGCTGTTGAACGGGCTTGCCTGAATCCATATTGTTTGTCAGTCAGGGGTTTAGCGGCTGTTAGGTGCTGGACTAGTGCTTGATTAACTAAAACCCCAAATAGTCAGTTCTTTCACCAGAATTCTTTAAGACTGGTACCACAGAGGCGGTTTTCCAGCAGTCGGGAAAGCAAGATTCGTTAAGGCATTTATTGTAAAGTTTGGAGAGAACTGGAGCAACCTCGGCAGAGCATTTTTTTAATAGCACAGCCGGAATGAGATCTGGTCCACATGCTTTTGAGGTGTCTATGTTTTTTATAATAGCATGTACCTGAGAAGGGGTGATTTTCAAATCGTCTAGTTTGGCGTCTGTTCGCAGAGGAAAATCAGGGAGTGAGTGGTGTGTTACATAAGGGAGGGAGAAGAAACGGATTTGGACTTTGACCCTTTACTTGAGGGATACTGGTACCCTGGTGATGACGTGCCCATTTTACTAATGAAGAGAAGAAGTTTACGACGATGAGAGAGAGAGAGATATTACAAGTGTTAAGAGACGAGAGAACGGGATCCAAGATCCCTTAAACCGTTTGTCTAGTGGTTAGGACGTTTGTGTATTTATGTGTTTATATATAGAAGTTCATACCTGGTTCCGCTGCTCTGGGAGAGTCTTCATCTGGGTGGAGCTCTCTTGCTGTTTTCGCCGGAATACACAAGATGAAGAAAGATGTTGGGTTTTTAACCTTTTATTCTCCCAGGCATGATCTGCAGATGTCGCCATCGATGGTCTCCACTGTGGGTACCTACCACGTCCCACGTCTGGGGCGCGCATCCCCCCCCCTTACTTAGGAGAGAACCATTTTAGACTTCTGCTCGGCTTGGCATTTTCTGAGAGACTCAACGTTTCACTAACCTTGCCACGTAGCATCACATGACATCCGGTTAGATGAAACGTCACTTCCTGCAACGTGGATTAACTACAAAAATATCTCTCTGACCTCCTCCCACCCTCTCCCTCTCTCTCTCGATCTACTATCTAATAGAGACACAGAGAGAGAAAATAGAGAGAGTATGAAAGAGCCAGAGAGAGAAAGAGGAGAGATGCTCTTTAACATTCCTCCACCCCTTTTTTATCAAAATGTATGGCAAGCCATACATTTTTAATAACTAACTAACTAAAAAAAATAATTATGTCCGAAGTACATCTTTATTCTTTCACTTTCCGGACTCACCCCTTTTCCAAGAAAGATCAGGCACCAGTACTCTTCTACAACACTATCAACCCTTCTGCTGCTTCTCGAAAGTCCCTCCTTGACATTAATTTGCTTCCAAGTTAGACAAAGATACAGCTTTGCAGATATACATCTTGTCTAGGCGGTCGCATTGTTGGATATTTTCCACTGACTCTGCTCTTTATTTGGACCACTTGGCCAAACAAATGGAGACTCCATTTTCGATCACTTTTTCGAAATGGGGCCAGCATATCGCAATTACGACCAGAACGTCGGATGCTCCATGTTGGTGGTAGCTTTATCGCATGGGGACTCGAACCCCAGACCCTCAGATTAAAAGTCTGATGCTCTACCGACCCAACCATCCCACTCGCGTTCTCGACTTTCAGCATAGGCCTAAGTCCCAGTTTTTTTCCTTTACTGTAATGCCCTGACGTCTTTCTCTGAGTGGTCCTATTACTGGAGCTTTGTTCTATTCAATCTACTACTTCGGGACTTCACAAAGCTCTTCTACTAACTCCCTTGGTTGGTCTAAGCCAAGATACGCCTTCACACTGATTCACTCGGAGCCTGTTTGAGTTCCTGGAACCCGACAAGATACTGAATCATCACTCCCTAACTAATGCGCCAAAGCTTACTTGCGCATCGATTTCTAACTAAGTAGCTTTCCCTTTGTGATTTTTCCGTATTCCCAGCAAGTCCCAAGATTCCAACCCAGATATCCCTCACACATTCCTCTAAAAAAATAAAAAAAATAAGGCTCTATCTTGTCCCTTACGTAATCTGCATCTTTCCCTTTCTTCTATCTCCCCGTGATTAAGCTTGGTACCGACTGTCCAGTCGCTCCGTACCCTGAGGAATTATCGCGACCTCGCACGCCAGACTTTTGTTGGACAAGACTTATTGCCGTTGCTTGGGCCTACGTGGCATCTTCCAACTCACTGGAATCACTAGTATTGTTTTAACAGGGTACTCATTACTCTAAAATAGTATTTCCCCTGCCAAATTTTCTAATTTGTGACAATACCGTGGCTTATAAAAAAATAAAACAACAGAAAAAACTGCTTTCTGCAGCCTAATCGCCTTGTAATTCTCATGAAAAAAATGCAACTACGCGCTAAACGTCCCTAAAATATAACTAAACCAACCAAATCTATTCCAAAATAATTTAATTTAATAATACCAATTAAATTCACCCAGCATGGTTTTTTTTTTAAATTTGGTACCTTTAATTCACAATAGGGTAACATTTTACTTCTAAAATTCTTCCTCCACCCCTTTTTATCAAAATGTATGGCAAAGCCATACATTTTTAATAACTAACTAACTAAACTAAGGAGGGAATACATACGCTACCCGCTGGCAAGAAGACTGTCCTACGATAAATCGATAAACTCAAAATTAAATAAATACAACAATAAAATTGCCATGTAGCGCTACCCTGCGCTCTTCAAGGTCAAACTCCTTTATGACCTCATGGCTTCTTCGTACCCATCTCGGGACTTCCAGAGCATCCTTTGCTCCCGGTCGACACTACTCGTGGTCGATAATTTCACGGCTCCTAGCCGAACAACAATAAAACACAAAATCGAGGTCCATCTGCCTCCTACTTACATCTCAGGATTTACGGACAATCTTCTTTACTCCTAGGTAGCACAAAAACTAAAAAAAAATCCCATCCCAAACCTTCACCATTTCACATCAAATGTTCTTAATTAATTTACCTCCTCTATGACTATACTTAATTGGTCCAAGAGTAATCAAGTCGGTTTTATTTATTCTACCCCATTTATCCCCCGTGTGGTCAGCACACAATGGACACGTCCGCCGACTGTCCATATTAGTTACAGAGATCGCTCATTTCTCTATAACTATCTCGTGCTTCCCTGAGCACCTACCAAAATATGGATTTTTTTAAAAATTTATTACGAGGACGTTCTGTACCGCCCTCCACCGACTTACGCATCCGGAACAAAAAAAATCTGTCGAAACTACAAGAACAAAACAACAAACAAAAAAAATACATTACCACCTCGAAACTAGAATAAATACCGACTGACTTCCTGACCTCATTACTCATAATCCAGCAAACCGTCTGCCTGTCCAACTACTGTATTTCGATTAAAAAAAAATCCTTATTCCTTATTCTTTTGTCTTCCGACATCATCCCATTTAAAAAATTCTCATTTATGTATTCCTTGCATAATCCCGTTATCTCAAAAATTATTATTGATAATTGATATACCTCTATCCTGTCATCATCTTATTTTTAAAAAATTAAATTACATTGACACCACGTGGCAAGACCATCGATGCCCCCATCTGCTATACAAATACAAGATAACAAAAGTACAGAAAAAGAAATACAGAAAAATACACATGGCAACTCAACAATACTTAACAATATTCAATAATACTTAATTAATATATACTTAATTAATTCACTTATAACTAACAACTTTCAGCAATGTTCAACAAAATTATCACAGATCAAATTGTCCACGTAAGCAAAGTTCAAGGGTTTTCTGAAACTAAAAAAAAAATCGTTATTCTTTTACAATTAACCACAGAATTAAATTAAAAAGTTCCGCTTCTATTCTATTCATATAATTATAATTTACTTAAAATTAATCCGGAGGGATGCCACATCACCAACCTGATTTTTATTTCACCTAATACTTTCGACAATAGTGTAATTTTTTTCTTTTTTTTTCAAATCTAAAATGACATCTTGCTATTCCGAATGCATTTAAAAGTTCACTGTCCCTTATTTTTGTAACACTTTGCTAAATTCAACAATGTCAAATGACTGACAGGTTTATAAACTGTGGACAAGCTCGATGTCATTTTGCTTCAACAAATGTTCGTTTGTGTTGTTTTGTCTATTTAAATATATATATATATATATATATATATACGTTTTTTTTCTTTCTCCGTTTTTTCAATTCTTTCTCTGTGTTTTTCAATTTTATTTTTATTTTTAATATGGTAAATTAATTTTCTTTTCTCTTTTGTTTTTCAGTCGTTTTCAAAATTCAGAGCGTATTTTTAATTTTGGAGTTTAATTTTCTTCTAAATGCGTATGGTATTCTTCATGCCTTTGCTATCTTTTTCAACACATAACCGAATAATTTTTTCTTCGTCATCCTTCCTCTCTCTCTATCTTTCTCTCTCTCTACCCTTTTTTCACTGTTCTTCCTTTATTCTCTTTTTTCTCTTCATTTCCACTGTTCTTTCTTTATTATCTTTTTCTCTTCATTTTCACTATTCTTTCTTTTTATTCTACTGTCTCTTCTCCGTTTTTTTCTCCCTCCTTTTTCCTCAATTTCTCTTCTTGTCTTTATTTTTCCTCGTTATCTCTTTTTCTCGTTATGTCAGTGGAAATCCAGGTTTCGATATATGCCCCATGCGGGGGCAAGAAGGTCAACGGCACCAAATAACAGATATGTTACATAAGGGAGGGAGAAGAAACGGATTTGGACTTTGACCCTTTACTTGAGGGATACTGGTACCCTGGTGATGACGTGCCCATTTTACTAATGAAGAGAAGAAGTTTACGATGATGAGAGAGAGAGATATTACAAGTGTTAAGAGACGAGAGAACGGGATCCAAGATCCCTTAAACCGTTTGTCTAGTGGTTAGGACGTTTGTGCATTTATGTGTTTATATATAGAAGTTCATACCTGGTTCCGCTGCTCTGGGAGAGTCTTCATCTGGGTGGAGCTCTCTTGCTGTTTTCGCCGGAATACACAAGATGAAGACAGATGTTGGGTTTTCAACCTTTTATTCTCCCAGGCATGATCTGCAGATGTCGCCATCGATGGTCTCCACTGTGGGTACCTACCTCGTCCCACGTCTGGGGCGCGCATCTCCCCCTTACTTAGGAGAGAACCATTTTAGACTTCTGCTCGGCTTGGCATTTTCTGAGAGACTCAACGTTTCACTAACCTTGCCACGTAGCATCACATGACATCCGGTTAGAGGAAACGTCACTTCCTGCAACGTGGATTAACTACAAAAATATCTCTCTGACCTCCTCCCACCCTCTCCCTCTCTCTCTCGATCTACTATCTACTAGAGACACAGAGAGAGAAAATACAGAGAGTATGAAAGAGCCAGAGAGAGAAAGAGGAGAGATGCTCTTTAACAGGTGTACCGAGTTCAATGTGGAGTTTAAGGCAAACTGACTGGCAAGCAGATTAGCCTTGTCAGTTGCCGTGCAAGCAACCTCATGATTGTTTGTTAGTGGGGGAATAATTGACTGTCCATTATTAACTACGCTGTTGTAGATTTTCCAAAAATCCCGGGTTACTAATTTCTGTGTTTGGATGCGTTTTCTGGTGGTTTCAGTGTAATCTGTCTTAGCTGTCTCTATCACTCTCTTACAATTATTTCTTGCTTCTATAAACTTCTGTTCATTTGAGCTGAACTTATGTCGGTTGAATCTGCAGAACGCATGCTGCCTTTGACAAATGGCAGCTGCGCAAGCAGAAGTAAACCATTGGGGAGAGTGGGGCTTGCTATAGAATTTCCGTGCGTTAACATGTGCTTCAATTGCAGTTTTGAACCATTCAGTGGTCTCATTTGCACACTGTTCCGCTGGAAGAGTAAAGATAAATACTCACTAATATTAAAAAATAAGCGTAGAAAAGTTAAGTATCATTACTCAAGTATGCTATAAAAAGGAACGTTCATTTAGAACGCGCACCTGTTTTATAAAAGAATCTTCAGTCAATTGCATAAGCTGGACCTTTCTGCTTGTGTGGTGATAAAACTTCTCAAATGCACTTGTTATGTTCGCTTGCATAAAATGTAAAATCGAACTTTCTTCATTTATCGAATTTTTTCGATTATCGATTATCGATATTTATCGGACACACTCCGATACAAAACTTACGTAAGAACACTTCCAGATACATCAAGTACCTTCGTAGAAATTAAATAAAACTTTAAGTATTTCATTTTCTTCTACATTGTTTTGTATATTTTTTTAGCATTTATTGTTCTTTTCTGACCATTCTCTCGTTTATCCTCATCTAACCGCCCCTATAAAATATTTTTTCCAATTCTAATCTAATGCCTCAGACTAATTTGGGATCATCTTGAATCAAAGAAGCATCAGTTTTTGAGTGGAATACAAAGATTTAAAAAGTCGGCGAGTCTGTGAAGGATGTGGAAGGCGTGAGAAAGCCAGAACACTAGAGTTGATTGGCCAAATAAAGAATTTCATGGATAACGACTGTCCTTGTCTATAGAGACAATAAGTGGACAGTTTGATTTCAGAGTGAAAACTGAAGATGCGTAAGATTGTCTCAATGGTGTAGTTCACAACTCAATACTCCTCACAGAGTATTTGACCAAAATGGGCACCAAGGCAGTTCCTCACACTTCCTATAGTTTATACCTTGTTTTCAGTGATTTTGGTTATTTCCCAAGTTCAGGGAAAACTTTAGAGGCTATTGTTATTCGAAGATTGGGGTGAAAAACGCTCTGACGATGTTCATTGACGAAAAGAATTTTAATTCCAGGCGAAAGTCGCAAAACTTATTTAAAGCACCTCATATTCTGTGCACAGATATCTGTAAAATCGGTTTTTACTCGCACCAAGCCTATGATCGTCTCACCTGAAAAATCCATTGTAACGAACTCTTACAATCTCGGCGTTTATGTACTAGTAAACAGATTATTATTCTTATTTAATTTTATTTAAACTTGAAAAACCTGAAAGTGAATATATACTTTTTAGTTTATTTCTGCCTCTGTCTGAACCCCACCTCCCAGTACATGTTTCATACGATGAATGTCTTCAGGTGATTGTCTTCGAACGTTGGCCAAAAGTTCCCTTTCATCATTCTTTTTTGACCTAATCCCAACACTGCTTAAAAGATTTCGTTTCATTTTATTATCTTCTAAAGCAACTACTGATTTGATAATGCCTCAAGGAACACATTCGGCCTTTGCTTCGATGTACGTGCTTCGCTTCCTAAAGGGCAGCTTTTCAGGGAGTTTGGCAACTCACGGGATGGTTGTACAATCAAAATAAAAAGAACACATCTGTTGCGAAGAACGCATTTTTTTTTTGGCAAGGCAAAATAGTGCCCTATCTAAGAATGAAATGAAATAAGTAGACAAAAACGAAAAAAAAGAAGAAAATGTCTAAGAATAACCTAGTTTAAAAAATCCCATTATACAAATGAATTGGTTTCAGAAAGACGGATAACATTTTTTTTTTTCACAAACTGCAGTTTTATTAATTTATTTATTGCGGATTATTATCCTCCTCTTTCTTAGTTGTTGTTTCATGACGTTTCGACCAACTATTCCTCTGGTTTTCGTCAGGTAGTAACCGCGACAGGATAGGAACTCCAAATCTCCTGACTGGATTCTCAGCAATTACTGCCTTCCATAGTTGTTGTCGTCTCACCACGTTTTTGGCAAAATAAGTCTCTGTCCGGCTATGGGTAGGATTGAAACCGCTATCTTCAGAAAATTCTCACTGGAGCCGTAGAGATTCCACCACTCTATCCACTGCGCAATGGACCCCGACCGGCGGTCAAGGTTGAATTTTTGGTCTTATGAATCTACGTTTATTTATTATCTGATTTTTTTTTTTAAATAAAAATAATACTCATCTCAATAATGAATTCCAATGAAATAATATAAATTGCAGTTTTCTTTTCAAATGCGTTTTCTTTTTCTATAACGCATTACTATTTGCTGCAGTGTTATATAAGAAAGGGTGTGTTTGTTTTTTTCTGATTTTTTGAAATATGGATTTTAATTAGGATCATTTGGATTATTCGGGTACTATTCTGATCCTGAGTGATATTCTCATAAAAATCCAACCGATGTAATAACTAATCGCAGCCAATAATCAGTTGGTTTGGAAAAGAGGATTAGGAAGTATTTTTTTTTCACAAATTGTAATTTCGTTTTCAAAAAGCGTTTTGTTTTTTGTTAGACTATAGCATTAACGTTTTCTCCTGTGTTAACTAAGAATTTCCTTTTTATTTTTCTATGTTTTTGGAAATATGGATTTATAATTGAGATTTTCTGC
>NC_136504.1:109002139-109017139 GCF_053919585.1 Euprymna scolopes
CTATGGAGGCCAGGCGCGAACGAACACCCAATAATTTTATTATACCATATTTCTTTAAACTGAAACATAATTATCAAAGTATACTTACGCAAATATATAAGAAAAGTCTTTATTAAAGTTTGTGTCATATTTCTATGGAGTACAGACGCGAAGGCAGACCCCACAATTTTATCATACCATCCCTATTTAAGTTAAAACATACTTACCAAAGTATTCTTATGTACATCTATATCAAAAACACTTGTAAACGTTTTTTTTCACTTATTATTTCCATACTTTGGGGCCAGCCACGAACGCAGACCCCACAATTTTTATGAAGCACCGTTCTGCCAGATCAAACATATCCATTCCTGATCGTCGATACATTTTCTATCATTATATGTAATCATTTTTTTAAAACAACTTAAATAGGGATGGTATATTAAAATTGTGGGGTCTGCGTTCGCGCCTGGCCTCCATGGAAATATGGCACACACTTTAATAGTTTTTATATATGTCTATCTTAGTCATCATTCTAAATATCTGTGTAGGCATGACTTTGATCGTCTGTTACGTTTTCCCAAAATTGTGTTTGATTACTTGGTGGGCATGCCGTCAAGATTATTGCAAATAGGCATCACATGCTTGAAGGTATAGTTTGCTTTTTTTATAGCTAATTGTAAATTTTGATCATTCTAAAAAAAGACAAAAACTCTCTGGCAAGCTTCCCTGAATGTTACGTTTGAAACCGACGGAACCAATGTTTTTCTGACCTTCTGTACATTAAAATAAATAAATATATAAATTAGTCCTGTCGCGAAAGAGCAGGACACAAAATGTTTTAGATAATAATAATAATAATAATAATAATAATAATAATAATAATAATAATAATAATAATAATAATAATAGAATAACAATAACAGACTTTCGCTGGCGAAGACTACTATTGAGCGTAACCAGTTATACAGTCTTTTTGAAATTTTCATCTCTATTTTTCTCGTTATCTACTGAATATTTTTAATGAAACCTATATGAAATATGTTCCTTATTAAATTGTAAAGATTTTTTATTCTGAAAGAAGTTAAAAAAATGTAATCTAAAATGTTTTTTTTTAAGTTTTTATTTAAAAATTCAGATTTTCTCATTATTCAGACATGTATGACAAAGAGGAAGTTGGAAAAAATAGTTGTGGCGTGAGGAGAAATAATAACTGATACAGAGAGAATATTAATACCTGTAATGATACAAAGGGGGTTGCAGAAATGAGTTGTGGCGTGAGGAGAAATACTAACTGAAATAGAGATTAGGAGAGTTTTTATAAATACATGCAAAACCACATTCATTTTTTTTAATCCAAATTAATAAATTAAATAAAATATAATCTTAAAAAGATACAGTACAAGTTAAAAAAAACATTTCATCCAAGGCATGAAAATTGTTAAATTCTTATACCTTACTTTGTAAAATTTATAAAAATGCACTTTGAAGATAAATAAATTTCAAATGTAATCTTGTACCTTTATTTTTTAAAGCCTATAGTAAAAACATTTTAACAATTTTCATGCTTCGATGAAATGCTTTTCTTTTTTTTTATATTATCATCATCTTTATCCCTCCGTGTTGGCGTAGTCTCCTTCCATCGCCACAGGACTTCCAACCTTGGCGCCAAACTTGCTTGCGCAGTTTAGGTTCAGTATCTGTTGCGCATCAGATAGACACCTTCTGAACCTCCAATACTCATGTCCAGTGGGGCGAACCCGTGGGGACTGGCAGAAGAGGAGACCGCAGCTTCTGGCCGAAAGTAATCTCAGTGAGGTAAACAGTCGTCCTATCGTGTTCGCTACAACGCCTTTTCTTCCAGGATGGGGTTCCATGACGTTTTAAGGAAAACTGCAGGGCAGCAGTAGGATTTGAAATTCAAGTTTCCATCTCTTAGCATTTCGCTGTGATAAGGCCAACAACACAGTGGTGTGTGATTTTGGCGTTGGTTCCCTAGTCTTCACTCAACCAAGGGCAACCATAAGACGTTGGGGTAGGGGTTGGCAATGTGTCTGGCCAAGTCCACACATCGGTGGGCAATAATGCACTACCTCTGGGGTCTCTTACTACTCCGAGATCTCCTACAAGTTTAACCTGGGGCTGCAAGGCACCTAGTTACTGTGTGTGGCAAACGTGGAGGCACTGTAGGAGTCTTGATTATGGAGAGGCTATGTAATGACAGGGAAAACTTATGCATAGCTGCTGTCTTTTCACCCCAAGGTTAGCCAGCGGTGTTAGCTGGAAGCGAGAAGGCATGCAAGCATGAACTAAACACTAACTTATACCTAACACTAGACGCATCACATCCCCTAGCCGGATTAAGAATCCAATATATATATATATATATATATATATATATATATATATATATATATATATATATATATATATATATATCGTTGCTGTGACTCTGTCAACGATTAGGTTGATATATACAAAAAGTACACGGTTACACGAATAGAGTTTAGTACAGTATGACGACTTTAATATACGTTTATTTCTGCATGATTTCTACGCGTACTATTGATTGAAAAGGAATCAGCATTCAGAAATTTATCTCATTTGCATAGGAAATTAAAGAGAACCTGTTTTAGCAATTAAATCTAAATTTTAAGCGGATATTAGAAAATTGTTTTAAGTATTCTATTTAGAAAAATAAATATATATAAAGAATCTTCATTTTTTTTTAAATTTACAATATATTTAATCCATTCTTAATTTTTATTATAACAACGATTAGCTCTGTTGAAATATGAAAGTTGTCATTGAACCTATGAATTATTTTCCTTTAAACTATGAGAGTTGTTAAAAATTCATAAATGCAGATGACTATGTTTTATGCTTCCAAAAATGAAAAATAACAAACTTTCAGGAAAATCGTAACGACTGTGGATATTTGCTGTATCTTAAATAGTATGTGACTAAACCCTTTATCTGACAATAAGTTATTACCTGGGAACGCCGAGGATATATCAAAATATTTATGGGGAAATATTTTTATTCACTTATATTTCACCTTTTATTTATATCTGTCCTTTCATTTATGAAGTTCAATGTAACTACAGTGTTTCTACAATTAAAGTACAAAAGTATATATTCCAAATTTCAGGATATTGACTATCTTACCGTTTATTTCTTTAAGTAGCTTAGAAATGCACAATTCTTGTCAGTACCTGTTTCGTAGCACAGAATAATTCATGCAATTATTATGTCAATATTTGAATATATATATATATATATACAGCGGTTTCATATTAATTATAAGAAAAAGATGTTAGATCGATTGTATGAGTACCTTCAATAATTACAAGATACCTTCTCTACCACTAATATTAATGGCCAAGAACACATTACATGAAAGTACGTCCTTTAAAATACTCGGCCTAACGTTTACATGTAAGATAAACTTGAATAGATACATTGAGAGCATTGCCAAGGCTGCTGCAAAGAAGGTGGGCTCTCTCTCTCTCTCTCTCTGCCATGCTAGAAAAGTATTTACGCCTGAAAACATAGTGCACCTCCATAAGGCCACCATTCGTCCATGTATGGAGTAATGTTGTCACATTTGGGCCGGTGCATCTGCTGCTGGTCTCTCACTTCTGGACAGCGTTTAAAAGAGAGTCGCTAACCTGATATGTCCGTAACTGTCATCTAGGCTTCAGCCTCTGTCCCATCGACGAAATGCTGCATCTCTCTGCCTGTTCCACAAGTACTTTAATGGTTAATGATCTTACGAACTACAAGCACTTGTACCTCCTCAACGTGACTACCCCCAGGAAATCCGACAAGCAGCCAAATCCCACCACTTCACAGTAGAGATTCCTAGGTGTAACAAAGCCTTTTACTCCAATAGTTTCTTCTGCAAGACTTTGGAACCCCGTTTTGGGATCCGGCTTTCCCAATTGTAATGATATGCAGAAGTTCAATTGTAATGTGAACAAACATCTTACTACTCATCTCCCTTCATAATGCACCTGCAACTTATGTCCCCGATAGTAGCCCCCTACTTCAAAGTGACACCGTGCATTGTTTGGGGTTAAAATTGATTAACAAAAAAAACAACTTTGCAAACACACCATTATTTTACACAACGCTATTGCCAGCCTGTTTTGAGTCACTCAAACATCCTTCGCTTTTCACTGGTCGTGTTCGCATTGATCACCTACAAGAAAGATCTTGGATCGATCGTATGAGTTCGACGGAACGATACAAATGACTAGTGAGAAGGGTGGCTGAGAGATTTTAATCAGACGACAATGAATGCGCCAAACTATTCAATCAAAACATCCGAGCTCTAATACGGACTTGACAATAAAATCCGTTTTTGATTGATTGCCGGAAAAGAAAGAAAGGAAAATATCTCGTCCGTCCAAGTTTCAGCCACATTACTGTAAGGGCAATCGGACGCCATTTTGTGTAAACGGACTTGCAGCGACCGCCAAATCAGTAACGGGTTGGCAATCTTTAGCCAAACAAAACAAACTGTATTTATGACATTGAAAACAGCTTAATAATACTGATAACCTCTTTTACAAAAATTAATTACGTTCCGTGATCGAAATCTATTCATCCTGATACGAGAAGAGAATGGAACAATGGTTTTCCTAACAATACAAACTGCGATATAAAAGACAATTGGCTGGTTTCTACAATTTACGGCATGTCAGCCATTAAACCCCTCACCCTAGAAGGAACAAGCAAAATGTAATAGATAAAATGCATTGAGGACATTGCCAAAAGTGCTGCAAACATTAGAGTTCAGATTACCGTGCTTTAATATTACGTACACCAGAAAGCCTCCCCGTGCATGAAGTATTGTTATCTCATCAAGGGTGCTGCATCTATCACTAATTGCTAGCCCTTAGACAGGGCCAAAAAAGTGAAGTTTAAATGTAATGTGAACAGGTATTTCGTTGCTAAGCTAAATGCTCTATTATACA
Organism: Euprymna scolopes; assembly: GCF_053919585.1. NCBI lineage: Eukaryota > Metazoa > Mollusca > Cephalopoda > Sepiida > Sepiolidae > Euprymna > Euprymna scolopes. The sequence goes on from NC_136504.1 coordinate 109,007,101, forward strand.
CGATCCCTATTAGTAAACCCTTGATCATACGTCGATAACATCACCAACATGACCTCTCACAATACTAAAGCGATTCCCATCGCCGCCATCCACTGCTCCCAGTTCCGGACCCATTGGATGATTGCGGCTGAAGGCGGCTACATTTGTTGTATGGGAAGATACTATAAAACAGTTATATTCCAATGATATGTGAGATGATATCGTTTTCATAACATCTCTTATAAACGTATAAATTGTATGTATGTTTGTTTAGTCAGAAGAATATGATATCGACGTATAAACTGAGTCCTGTTGTACCAGAGAGTTAGCACACGGGTATATATTACAGTTCACATTTACATAATCTATCATTTTTTATAATAAGAATAATACATGCGTCATACCTTTCTTTCTTCAAGAGTCCTATCTTCACTGCTGAGCATCGTGATGAAATATGAAATGACCAACATCATCCAATTGACACCTCTGTACTTCCATCTTTTGTGACACGATAGAACAACACTTTATATGTTTAAAATATAAATTTATTTCCGCTATATCAAATGGTCTTCACAATAGTTTACATTTCTTGTCTACATGTTTATTCTATCCACCCTCGCTTCCTGGCTGTCTGTTCACTCCCGTTACCAAGCTCCAACTCTTTTCAACTGACTAAATTTCCCGACCTCCTAACCTCAATTCCGTTTCGTACTCATTGAAAAAGCACACGTATCCCTTACGCGTAACCTTTCCACGTTTGCCTGCACAAGGTTATTTTGTTTATATTTTACCTAGTAAATTTGTATAAACCTCTCAGTTTAAACCCGTTGCTACACTTTATTTTATGAAAATAAATAACTCCCGATATAAACTATTTTAAGAATATCATTAAATAGATAGATAAATAGATAGATAGACAGATAGATCGATAATAACAAATTAACTTTTGACAGTGTTAATTATTCAATACATTGAATAGATGTCAGCTTTACTACGTTATAAATAATCTGAATCGACTTTTCAATAAAAGTTTAAAAATAAAACTGTAGTTTAGTTTTCTTTAAGGAGACACATTTATCGCTTCAGCATGTACAATGGATTGCGGCTCGATTTATAAAATTTCCTTTTAAAAATAGATCAAACATCTATAAATGTTTGAATTTGCTCCGGGAGTAAAGTTTCAATTGGGTATACAGGGTGGTCAAAAAGTCAGGTAACATGTTAAAGGTAGAAAAAACAATATGATCCATTATAATCTCTATTCGTTTAATATTATTTCTTGGATGAAATTTTTCCACAACGATGGATTGGTCGCCGTGGCCCAGTTGAATGGCCAGCCAGATCTCCGGATCTTACCCCTCCTGATTTCTGGCTTTGGGGCTATGTAAAGGATAGCGTTTATGGCAAGAAGCCTGATACAATAGCGTCTTTAAAGTTATTTATTGAAGAGGAGATTGCGCGGATATCAGCTGACATGATTACACGTGTTACACAATCAGTGGTTAATCGCTTCCAGCGATTGATAGAGAGAAATGGACGACAATTAACAAAATAAACATATTTCATGTTTGTTTCATTTTATATTTCAATGTATGGTACTTAAATATACGTGTATTGCTAATATCGTTTTTCTTTAAAATGTTACCTGACTTTTTGACCACCCTGTAGTTCAACTCAATTCATTTGCTTAATTCAATTTATTGGGCAAATATAAAACAATCCTGCTTTACACATATTATTTGGATTTCTCTTATCTGAGTGTTATTTTTACAACGTTTCGGTCAACGCAATCACCTAATTTATACAGGAGTGTCATGCCGAACCCGGAAATATTTATTCGACTCGAAAATCTGCAGGGATTTGGAACAGAACCCTTTTATTTAATCAAGGGATGTATCATACTTTCGTTTTGTCAGTAATAACTGGATAGAAATCCGGAAATATTCAAGGGGGTCGTTTGCACTGAGGATTAGACCTATTACTTTTAGAAGAGAGCAACTTTAAATAAAAATTTACCAAGCATGTATCCAGTACGCTACGTATCCTTTCCAAAAATAACATTAAAGTAACAATAATATTCCGGAGAATTCCAATAATACGAATAATTAATCCAAATACTGCATGGAAATCAATCGATGGTGAAAGAAATTTACACCGAATAGTTCACCGTATCCCAGAACTTGTCCGACTTCACTTTGAATAATTACGTTGTTAGTGCATTTATTATCTCACTTGGAAGTCAATTCCAAAGTCCAAGGATTCTGATTGAGAAAGCGTCCCACCTTCGGTTCAATCGCAATCGCCAGTGAAATAATTTATTGTATTGTCCGCGTAGATTAGTTTTGTTCTCTCTGCACTTTATTTATTTTATACAACCATTATATTTTTTTACAAATAGGATACAACACATCAAACCCGGGAGGTCACTCTAGGATCAGGGCTAATGCATGTATTGTAGTCATCGGGATAGTAGCGAAGTGATCGTTTGTGATGGAAATTTGCTGTAATCAGATTAGGACGGTTCAATAAGAACTTGTTTGCGTTGGACTTGAAGACGATATTATTGTAGTCACCTCGAAAGCAGAGAAGAGACAGATGTTTGCTCAGTTGGAATCGTGCTTGCCTTCCATGCAAGAGACTCGCCTATTCCTGATTCAACGAAACATCATTCAAAAAGAACGCTACAGAGATCGACACAAACATAGCTTTCCTGACTAGACTCATTACATATAGAAACAAATATTTATTAATTCTGTTTTGTTTTTGTAATAGCGAGATAGTACTTTGTTTTTACTAAATGGTTATTAGGTACGATTTACTGCTATATTAAGGAATGCGTTAGGAATCAATATAACATAAAATATCTTACCACATGGGTATGTTTGCAGCACATAATGAAATAATTGAATAATTATGAACAAATAAGAAAATCATTCGCTGTTACATGACGATACACGTTTATTATGAAGACACATACACATGTAACGACAATCAAACATAATACATGAACGGTTAGAATCCCAAGTATGATAACAGGAACGAACCGTAAATGATATTCATTTCGCCATTTTGAAAGTCACGCTGTTTTTCCCCCTCCAATCTGTGCCTCCGGTTGTTGATATCGCGAGAAGTCGCGAGAATTTAAAGTTTAGGACAATGGACAAGGGAAGGCAACTTTGCCCAAAGAAATAAAGTATTACTCCTCTTGCATTATACTTTTGTATCGTCCTAACATAATTATTAATTCTATTTTATTTTCGTAATAAAGATAGCGAGACAATAATTCGTTTTTACAAAACGGTTATTAGGGACAAATTAGGCTTCACAAAATCATTTCATCGCATTTTGCTTTCGCGTTGCCGATTCGATTTTGACATTTTCACGTGTGTTCGCATTACAACTGCTTCACAAACGATAAATACCTAAAATTAAATAACGCTATTCTACACATGCTGAGATGTGGTTAACAATTAATTTAAATTAATATTTTATTATATTAATAACGGTACAACAATAGTATCTATGAAGATGAATAAGATAATATTTCCTTTTATTTTGTTTTCGAGTTTTTGATTTAATTTTTATATATTTGCATATTTGTATATAAACACACACATTCTCTAAATGGATAAAATTGCATCACGCTATTATTACGCATGTGAAGATGTCATTAAATATTTATTTCAGAAGCCGCGTTATTTAACAAATACAAAAAGGGTAAATATAAGGATTCTTTGCACCTTCGACAAATCCTTTGAAATTACGACTTATATATGTTTTCTGAGGGGCTGAAAACAAAAATCACGTTTAAAATTCCGACAAACAAGTACTTTAACATATATGAAGAAATGTTAGTTTTTAATAAGCTTTTCGATGATGATGAGTGTGAAAATAATGTTTAAAATTCCGGCAAACAAGTAGTTTAACATATATGAAGAAATGTTAATTTCAAAAAGGTTTTTTGGTTGTGCTGAAAACGAAAATAACGTTTAAAATTCCGGCTAACGAGTAGTGTTAAAAATAGTAAATAGTGTTAGTTTAAAAAAAAGTAGAGGCTCACTTGTATATAATAATTAAACGTAAAATAGGTATCAACTTTGTGGCCATTTTTTATTTGGCGGGGAGCTAAGCATACAATCAACCCAATTTACCGTAACATGAGAACCAACTTTTTTTTAGGGGGGGGGGCTACGAGTCAATAATAATTGCACCAACCCCAAACAAAAAAGTGGGTGCACATTTTACGTTAAACTGTTTTCATTGTATGCTTATGCCCCTCCGAAAAAAATGGGACCATAAAGTGGGGGCTCATTTCGCGTTAAATTTTTATAGAAAAGTGATATCCCACTGTTTAGAAACTAACATTTATTCACATCTTGGAAACTATCCGTATGCCGAAGTTTTATACGTTATTTTCGTTTTCAGCACCCCCGAAAACCTTTTAAAGTGGTAATTTTAAAGGATCTTTTGAGGGTACAATTTTGTATGATTATTTTTACATTGGGGAGAGGAGAGTCTTAATTTAATATTCTTCCACCTTACGACTGAATAAAAAAAATAGCGTGAAAGTGGAATTTAACGAGAAAACTCTAATTACAAATAGCGCGGTAACAAAAATGCAAAAGCACCAAATTATAATGTAGATATGGATGCATATGATGATAGAGCGTGATAACTTATGCGACCATATGCCAGCATAACTTGGCACTTATGAATTTTAAGGTACCGCGCAATTTTGAAACAGTTTTTCAGGTTGATCCATGTTTTTCGACACATTTTTACATTGTAACGCTGAAGCACAGATTAGTCAGTAAACAGGCCCCTCGTGTAAAAAATGGCTTTCAGATTTATATTATTATTTCAGCTTTTCGTATAATTACATTTTCAATAATAACGTGATTAAATGTAACCCATTTGAAGTTTAAGAAGCAGATTCACCATTGTTTGTTATTTAAATAAAGCGCTCTGTTAATAATGTTTACGTTTACACCTTAGGTATAACGTTGATTTTCTTAAATAACGTTTCTGTTTATATAGTAACATAGAGGTGAATATAGGACTGTGGTTCCTTTTAAGGGACACAGGGTTCGATACATTGTTGACACCATAAATCCAGTCTTGTCAACAAAAATACCTTGCCCTGAACATTACCTTGAACTATACCCTGAACATTACCTTGAACCATACCCTGAACATTACCATTAACCATACCCTGAACATTACGTTGAACCATACCCTGAACATTACCTTGAACAATACCCTGAATATTACCTTGAACTATACCCTGAACATTACTATGAAACATACCCTAAACATTACCTTGAATCATGCCCTAAACATTACCTGGAACTATACACTGAACATTACCTTAAACTATACCCTAAACACTAGCGTTAACCATACCCTGAACACTACCTTGAACTATACCCTGAACACTACCTTAAACCATGCCCTTAACATTACAATGAACCATACCCTGAACATTACCTTGAACCATACATTGAACATCACCTTGAACCATACCTTGAACATTACCTTAAGCCATACCCTGAACACTACCTTGAACAATACCCTGAATATTACATTGAGCCATACCTTGAGCATTACCTTGAACTATATGCTGAACATTACCTTGAACCATACACTGAATATTACCCTGAGCATTACCTTGAAATATACCATGAATATTACCTTGAACCATACAGTGAAAATTAACTTGAACCATACCTTGAACATTACCTTGAACGATACCCTGAACATTACCTTGAACCATACACTGAACATTACGTTGAACCATACCCTAAACATTACCTTGAACAATACCCTGAACATTACCTCGAACCATACCCTGAACATTACCTTGAACCATACCCTGAACATTACCTTGAATCATACCCTGAACACTACATTGAACCATACCCTGAACACTACCTTGGACCATACCACGGCCATTACCTTGAACCATACCCTGAATATTACCTTCAACCATACCCTGAATACTACCTTGAACCATACGCTGAACATTATCTTGAACTATACACTGAACATTACCTTTAAGCATTCCTGAATTACCTTGAACCATATCCTGAACATTACCGTGAAACATACCCTGAACATTACCTTGAACCATACCCTGAACATTACCTTGAACCATATCCTGAATATTACCTTGAAACATACCCTGAACATTGCCTTGAACAATACCCTGAACATTACCTTGAACCATACCCTTAACATTACCTTGAACCATACCCTGAACATTACCTTGAACCATACCCTGAAATACCTTGAACAATTCCCTGAACATTACCCTGAACTATACCCTGAACATTACCTTGAACCATACCCTGAACATTACCTTGAACCATACCCTGAACATTACCTTGAACCATACCCTTAAAAATACCCTTAATCTTCCTTTTTTAACATTTAAATCGGTGTTGTTTCCTTTTCCCTCATTTTTCTACAATGCTGGATTTCTCTCCTTTAACTTTTAAATGTCATGGCTTAAAGAGCTTTCACCCCTCATTTCCCTTTTTTTAACTTATTGTAATCGTCCTCATCTTTATCGCCATGATAATCTAATAGAGTTTTAATGTTTTCGGTGAAAACAGGAGTTCAGCTAATGATTTCACTATTGTTGCATTGGTATACATTTTGAAACGACAATTAATCAAATTTTCAAATTACTTTGTCAAATAAATCAGACGACGTTTTGTTTAAGTTCACTCAATAGATTAATCGCATTCAATTCCGGACAGACTTGACAGGATTATAGTGGTCTTGAGGTGTTCGTGCGTTGAGATTCATTTCCCGAAAAGCAAGCTGAAATATTGAAAAATTCTGGTAAAAGGAATTCCGGATGTGACCTCAGTTAACAACAATAAGAATATAATTGATTAATCTCATATTGTTGTTTTTGGGTGAACATCGCTTTATTTTACTATGATTGTTCGTCGCTGTGTATTTTGGGCTTCAAGTTGGGATAGAATTAATGCATGTCGCGGTTAACTATAAAATGCAAATTTAGGTGCGTTTAATATTTATAAAATAGGCGTTGTCCGTACCCCGATCAGTCTATAAATGGATCACATTTATGAACAAATCGTTGTACATAAACTATCAGATAGACACACACACACACACACACACACACACACACACACACGTATATACATGTGCTGATCATAATGTTATAATCATGATCACGCTAGCAGTCTATGACATTTACGTTTCATATAAATGTTAATTTAAACAGTATTGCTGTTAACGTTGGCCGTGTTGTTTGTTCTTTGCTAATGTAGTAAGAGATGGCTTCCTGATCGGGTTCGAATCTCTGGACAGACTGTAATCGTAACTCCTTGCACTGATTATTCCAGAAAAAAAATGAAACACTAGTGTCTGTAAGTATTAAAATATATAAAGTAATAAGTACCCCCCACACACACATAGAGTGGTAACACGTAGAGTGTTTTATCTTCTTATTTTACAAAATATTTTTTGTGTACATATGTGCATACATATTTCAGCCGTTATTTATGTTTAAACGAAACGTGATCAGCCACTAGTCTCAGTTTGCTCAAAATTAAAAAATGTCGAAAAATGATTGGAAAAAAAACGTCTATTTCCGACTGAAACAATTAAGACTAGTTGCCTGATTCCGTTTATTTTTGAGTGAAAAATAATATTTGCTTCAAGGTGAAAATTATACAGTATCTTTCTCTTAGTCTCCTTCACCTCTCTCTCTCTCTCTCTCTCTCTCTCTCTCTCTCTCTCTCTGTTTCTCGCTCTCTTTATATATATATATATATATATATATATATATATATATATATATATATATATATATATATATATATATATATAGAGGAGAACAATAAGCATGGGAAATGAAGTCATAATAACTATATATTGGTATACATAGATTGGTTCGTTTATTCAATAAGGGTATACAAACATTTAGTTCGGGTATAGAGGGGACTCTTTATGCCAAGGCATTTCGAAGCCTAATGTTTCTTAACAGAAAAGTAGAGAAGAAGCTAGGTAACATATTAGGGATGCAGCTTCTAGCTTGGTCTCATTAGGAACGAAAAAAATCAATAAAATTATAGATGATGTTGGGTGATGTATATCGAATTCTAAGATAAAGGAGGAGTGTATTTTATAAAGTGTAATGTAAAAAGATGTATAGTGTCTTTATAATAGTCTGTAATGTATTTAGTACATCTTTTAAGGCGTAGGGGGTGGTATAGTGTGGATGGGTGCTAATTCTATTTCATCGGTATGTAACATGCGTATTATCTATTCGGGGCATTTTATTAACAGATGCAACGAGATGACAACAGCACTATGAGGCGGTGTATAATTTCAAGATGAATATTATGTATATCCTAATACATTTATATATATACATATATATACATATATATACATATATATATATATATATATATATATTAATACAGTTATATACTTGGAGGGAGTTATACAAAGTTCATTACACGATGATGGATAAAAACATGTACTTTCATTGTAAGAATGAAGGCACGAAGACAAACAGTTTTCAAATATAACCGAAGACTCTATATTTTATCATCCGGGTGATTGGTGAATCAGGAATTCAAGTTCTTACGATTACATGGTATCATGTTTCTCCCCCACCCATTCGCTTCCAAGGGGTGTCAGCTCCCAATCCGACCGACGCGACTCTGACTACGTTGCTCTCTGCCAATCTGTGACTCTCTGGCCCTGCCTCTGTCTCTAACTGACTCGAATCCATCTCAATATATTGTGAATTCTTTATGACGGTAAAGCGTTGCCAACAATGTGAATCCTTCACGTGTTAAAATCGTTTGAAATCACATGCGCCGTAATCACGTTTGGTAATAAATAAATTCCTATATGATTTTTTTTTATTGATAACCGATTTATTTCATCATTATTTCTAACATGTATTGCCCATTCTTTTACTCTTTTTAACTCTTGTATACTGGGTTTGATTCTATCCTTTTTCAAATATTATTTTAGAACCTATTTACTTTGTTCTTTTGTTACATAGGGGACATTCATATTGAAAGATTATGATGGGGACATATATATATATAACAATGATGAGGGGTAAATACTTTTATACGGTTCTGTGGATTCTTATAACATATATTAGCAAGGAGGAGAGATACATATCCTGTAAGAGTTACATAAAGTTCATATTAAGATGATTAACACATTACCTTCAATTTGTGGAATGTAGGTAACAGTTACACATATCGATGGTAATTCTTTATTTCATTGAACACGTCGAATGATGATGACGTCATGAATTCCCATTTTGGATCTACATAGTTTAATGTCCTGTCCTTCGCTTCCAAAGGACTCTAACCAATTCTCTCTATCTCTCTATCTCTCTTTCTCTATCTATCTCTCTCTCTCTCTCTGACTAGCAGACTCAATTGTTCTGCCTCAACTCCCCGACTCCTCTAATCTGACTTAGCCTAACTCCTATATTGCGAATTCCCTTTTTGCTAGGACGTCAGATGTGTGGTTCCAAAACGTGACCGACTCAAGTGGCTAAGCACATGTTTGCTCAAAACACACTTCTGCAAACAAAGAATTCTCCACTAACCTATTGTTTAAACTGTATATTTTTAATGTGTATTGTTAATTCTTTTTAGCTGACATTTTTAAATTCAGTTTCCATAAAGGAAAGGACAATCAATTATTTACAAACAAATCTAACTATTTCCAATAGAATTTAACAATAGCTAAACTCTAACATTCCAATTTTCTGAACCTTGCTTACAAGGTCCGAGCCTTGGCTTATCCTAATTTCATTTTCACTTATCTAATGTTCTTGTCATGGAAAGCCTATTCTTGTCAGGCTTTTACTTATTGGGGTCTGCCCCCTCTCATGTAACGGTTTAAATCTGACAGAGGAGTTTGGTAAGCAAAATTAAAAAAATATATATGTATATGTATGTATGTATATATATAACCATTATTAAAAAGAATATACGAATGCGCTAGACTATTTGAAGATGAATGTAATGCCACGATAAATATA
>NC_136504.1:109022139-109057139 GCF_053919585.1 Euprymna scolopes
AATAAGAAGTTTGAGGTCTGAAACGTACCTTTCTAGGAATTAACCTACGTACTTAGATCAACGGACATAACCTCTAATCTATTAGTAGTATCGCTTATCCAGTTCAGATTATTATCTAAGCCAGTCTAATATGAAGCAAACGAATTCAATTGAAAAATAACATAACCCGCCGTGTGACGAATCTGGAAATAGAAGTTTTGGCGACGCAATAAAGCCCGCGGTAAATGACAACGGAATTTTCTTAATGAGTTGTGCCATTGTGTGAATGTCATGACAAGTGCTGAACGTATTTCGTTTTGAATTGTTGAAATGATAAATATGGTGCCGTTAGGCACGAGTCATTCAAGCCGGGATATTGATAAATGGTCAGTGGCGACAATCGGATACATCAGCCTCGAACCGTAAAAATGCAGTTATGGTTCGTTTAGGACCTATTGAAAAATCAGACAGAGTGATTTATTTAATCTCGTGACTAAATCTATGGATATATATATATATGTATATATGTATATATATATGTCTATTTATATATTTATATATATGTTAATATATATTTTATATATATATATATATATATATATATATATATATATATACACTGAATATTTGAATGGGTTTTTTTCACGAAGGATACCTCCAGGGTAAATGTTTTTTCACATGCTTCTTTTCCGTTAAGGGAATTTCCTTTTAAAAATGTTCTATTGTCAAGAATGTTTTTATTCAAGAAGTCTGAAGAAATACTGGTTGTTAAAAATTTCAAACGACATAATGCTTGAAATTGTCGAACTGATATGGAAACAATTGTAACTTAAAATCAAATACACGTTCTGTTGCTATCAACACCTTTTTTAGTTTATATATATATATATATATATAATATATATATATATAGGTGTGTGTATGTATATATGCCAGGAAGATGCCCCGTTCACTCTCAAGAGACATTGGGAACCTCTGTAATAGTAGCTGGTTGTGTACTGCGTAGTAAGGGTTGTGCAATCTACAATCCACACTTCTACTTAATAGGCAATGCTTGATTCCAGTGGCATGAAAATGCACAAGACTGACGGGAAAATACATCGAGATAAGCGGAGCGCACATACATTATCTGGACTTTCCAAATAGTCACCTATTTTTGTACTGACCAGGCTCAACGTTACTTACTTTAGGTGATCTGATGGAGACCGGTGTGTCAACGTAATTTTTCTCTATACGTATAGCTATGCCTACATATATATATATATATATATATATATATATATATATATATATATATATAAGGTAATATTTAGGCAACATTTTTTCATTCAGACTGACATTATTAAAGACAACAGAATTTTTTTTTTTTTTTTTTTTTACTTTTCCAATTTCCCGCGGACACTTCGATAGGAAAAAAGGTTGGATCATGCATCGATACCTTCGATGTATATATACAAAAAACATACTACGGAAAGACCGAATAAATAAAATAAATCTTTTTGCTGCTTTTAATAAATTCTGTCTGAAAATAAATGCATACATTCATACATACATACATGCATACATATATATATATATATATATATATATATATATATATATATATATATATATTTATATATAATATAAAGCTGAACCTCTGTGTGTGTGTGTCTGTCTGTCTGTCTCGTCACGAATAGGCTCCTATGCTGTTCACTATTATAGAAAATTGATTACATATAATGATATCAGATGTATCGAGGATCATGAATGGGTACGTTTAATCTGGCAGAACGGTAGTTCATAAAAATTGTGGAATCTGCGTTCGCGACTTGCCCACAAAGTATGTAAATAAATAATGAAAAAAAAAAACGTTTACAAGGGTTTTTGAAATAGATGTACATAACAATATTTTGATAAGTAGGTTTCAACTTAAATAGGGGTGGTATAATAAAATTGTGGGGTCTGCGTTCGCGCCTGTACTCCATAGAAATATGGTACAACTTTAACAAAGACATTTCATATCTATTTGCGTAAGTATACTTTGATAATTATGTTTCAGTTTGCAGAAATATGGTATAATAAAATTATTGGGTGTTCGTTCGCGCCTTGACCTACATAGAATGGAAATATGTCACAAAGTTTAACAAATGTTTTTTTAAAAGGGGCGAGGGTCCACAATGACACCTTAACTTTAATTCACGTTAGCTTTTATTTATTAAATTGAGTTGAATCATATTGTGTGGAATAAATTCACCTCATCAATTCACGTTCTTATTAAAGTGAAAGCCAAGAAAAGTAGGAACATTAAACAATTCTCGACACAAATTTTGCATAACTCTGTTTTTTTCTTTCTCCACTTGCACGTGGCACTCTTTTGAAAATAGAAAAATAGATAAATAATAAAAAAAAGAATGTTACTTGTTATCGTGTCAAAAGAAGGAAAAATCCTGCTCACGTGATTAGGTGTCTTTTTAAAAACACTTACATATCTTTTTTATTTTTATTAAAATATCTGTTTAAGCTTTTTTGTCAGTGTACTAGAAGGAATTCAGTCGATTACAATCCTTTCTGCGGGTTCTTTACATTACAAAAGTACAACCTTGAATCCGACGACGCAATACTACACCGTTCAATACTGTAAAACTAAAACGAAGCTGGCTTTTCTGCTTGAAAAAGGCGCCATTTTCTTCTTATTTATATTTTTATCGATTCTTTTCTTTAAAAAACTAAAGTAATTACGTGTTTACTTTTTAATATTCCATTTTGCTGTTTCGGATTACTTTACTAAAATAAGTAAAGCTTCATTATTTTTCAAAACTGTTTTTGTTTCTTTGTTTTTCATATTTCGTCGATATTATTTAGTAAGAGTGTTTAGCAGAAAAGCCAACAAACGACTACCCGAAAAAATAAATATACAAGAAATAAATGTTACCATAGTCAATAAAAGTTCAGTTCATGTTTTTTTTGTTTTGAAATAGTTTTTAATGCTCTTTACTTGAAATAATTTCAGCGAACCGAAATTAAAACGAAATTTGAGGCGATATCTACTTAAATGAATTTTTATTTAAACTACACATGTCATAATCGAATATTCCTTAAGCACAAAATAACGGAAAACATTAAAATAGGTTTATAAATATTCCTTACGTTGACGGAACTCTCTTAAATTGTTAGCACAGAATGCTCAGGTGCCCCTCATTCAAATTGAAAACAGGGCTGTCCATTTCAACGACGATTTTTTAAAAAAACCAGTTCGTGAATTAAAAAAAATTACAAACTACTTAAAAATACAAACCAAGGAACTTTTCTACCATTAAAGTAACTTTTATTGACTATGGTAACATTCATCTCTTGTATATTTATATTATTATATATATAACATTTTCTCTTTCTAAGGAAACATCATTTTGTTAGTCACTCTTGGCTACGAATGGAAACAAAATTGATATAAAAAATATATTTTCGCGAAAATTATCTTTACTTTCATCATATTTTGCTTAGGATAAAATTTTTGAGTATCAAAACCTATCTCTTTACAACCCCCTCGTTTTCATAACCTATCATATTTTCATCAATCAGTCTATCTTCTGTAGGCTGTTTTTGAACCCAGTCAACGACGAGTACTTCTGCTAGTATATATATATATATATATATATATATATATATATATATGCATGTGTGTCTCATTATTATAGTTGTAGATTGTTGATAGATAAATCTTTTGCCAGTATTTATTTTAACTTAAGCCAAATCTTTGCTGCTATAATTATTTTTCTTATTAGTTTTTAAATAAAAGGTTAAACAAATACGACAAAAGGGAAGAAGCTGGCTCGGTTTCAGACAAAGCAAACCGTGAATCGATGATGAAGAAAAATACGTTTACTGGTAGAAAACCTGATGATTGATGGAAATCGAAGACATAAATATTGACTTTGGAAAATGGCCCATACATGAGAAGATCCCGTGGCTTGATAAAGAGCTGAGCTTTCATAGTTTAATTGGGGTCAGGTGGTTTTCGTTGTTCTCAAGATGCGGATTAAAAATGATCAGAATGCGCAAGCCACTGATATACCGAGGAGTTATACTAGCAAAAGTATATTTTTAAAAATGTTATAACCTAAGAAGACATATTCAAACGTTCAGCGTTATATGTATATCGGTTATGACAACAATTCTGTATAAGATGTATATATATATATATATATATATATATATATATATATATATATATATATATATATATATATACAGGGTGGCCCCAAAAAACGGGCCCCAGCGCTAATTAGGCCCCGTTCTTCAGTGTTTTGTCCGAATGAAATGAAATTTTCGTAATAATCAGTCTTTTATATTCAAAACATCACATCAAAACACAAGGGTCTTTGGCCTTTTTTCTCCGTTCTACAGCATATATTCTAGATGACCTCAATTTAGCTTTTATTTGGGGGTCACCCTGTATAAATATATAAATAAATATATATATAAATATATATATATAAAACATATATATATATATATATGTGTGTGTGTGTGTATATATATATATATATATATATATATATATATATATATATATTCGCATATTTTATTGAAGAGGATCTTCGTTCTTCTTTTTATGATCTTTCTTTCGAATTTTTCTTGCTTTCGTACAAGTATATTTGCTGTGGGATTCAAAGTTCTTATAAAGTTCCCTAGTTTACCGTCAGGGTTTAATGCCCCTCGAGGACTGCTACTCGAAAAATATGAACTATATTGGCCATACAGGCACTTCATTGGGAAGACGTCTCACAGGACATCAGAACACCTCCAGTGCTATTTGCAAACACCTTGAACAAGAACATAACATAATAAACACCACCTCCAAACAATACAAAGAACTTTTAAAAAATAACACTAACATATTAAAAACTTGCAATAATTACCAACGACTAACAATGCTAGAAGCATTAATAATAAAAAGTAAAAACCCAACCATTAATAAAATAAACTTTGACAACAGCAGCCGAATTCTTCACCTATTCTAACACGATAAAGGTGAAGAGGAAGGAAAAAAAATTATGCGAAACTACACATAGTAAATTAGTAATAAAAACTGTAAAACAACACAGAACAAATCAATCAATAAGTAGGATGCACAGGAAGAACAACCCTGACGATGGCCAATCGAGACCGAAAACGTTCGGTAAACTAGGGGACTTTATAAGAAATTTGGATCCCACAACAAAAATACTTGTACGAAAACAAGAAAAATTCGAAAGAAAGATCATAAAAAGAACGAAGATCCTCTTCAATAAAATATGCGCAAATAATGGAATTCTGCATAAATATACAAAACTCAAAGGACATATATATATATATATATATATATATATATACACACACATATATATATATATATATGTATTTATATAAATATATGGAAATTAAGTTACACAGTATTTTCCTCGTTATAACTTTAACATTTCTCATGTTGAAAATAACCTTCACGAGGATGAAAGCTGTTTTTTTCATGTAAACGATTTCAATAGCATCAACTGTTTGGGGTATTTTCATTCGAGACTACATTTTTTTTCATGTGATTCGCAAGAAAAATATTTTATTACCATGTTCCTCGCGCATTAATCGTAGAAATTTAATAAAACAATAGATTACTAGCGTGGAGAGATTCCGCCATAAGCAATTAAGGGTCAATAAAGCAGACTTGGGACCAAACAAGGGGCGATATTTCCCCAATATTTTCCACTTGTGCGGTTAACTTGATGAAATGTCCATTTCGAAAAGACATCGGATAAAACGGCCCGGACGTTCTTCCATATTATGGAAAAAACAGTTTGATTAATATTATTTTGCTATGCATAATATATTTGAGTGACGTTTACTCTCGGTAAATAATGTTCAGATACTGGGAAGATAGAGTTGCGACCGGTGCTTGTTGCAGTATAGCTGGGGTTTTTGTATTCGGTAAAAATTGCCTGAAGTCGCATACACATTTACGACTGGGTCGGTTTACGAGAGTGTCAACACTTTAGGCCTAGCGATAGGGTATCTGCTTGATGTTGGTTTCTTGGTTTGTGGCTAGGCGCTGTTCTGGTTAGTAAAGAGCTACTTTTATTCGGTTTACAAGAGTATCGGTTTGTTTGCGCCTTCTGTCTGGCTTTTCGTGGCGTAGAACAAGAAACATTTCCTTTTAATTTGTTTTTCGAGGCATTGTTGTTTGCTGTAAATTTACTTTTATTTTTGAAGAACTTATTGATTTGCTGGTTCGATAATTTTAATCCACGAAATAATAAAAAAGTATCCCATGAAATTGAACATTTCCCAAATTATATAATAACCAGACTTTTTCAATTTGATAAAAGTTCCATTATAGCATATTTATTTTGGGGTGGAGCTTGAACTGTTTAACATCCCAGCTCGACCTAGATAAAGGCAAAAAGTATCCATGCATTTACATGGGAGGGGAGATTATCTTCAAGTACTATCTTAAGTCGGGAATGGGGCAACGGACTTATACTAAGTAGGTATTTATAAGTCCTTCTCGCCTTTTTATTTTATTTTATTTATTTTACTTTATTTTTATTTTTATCCCCAGGGGAAACTAGATAATGCATGTGGATATGTTATCGGCGGCTCCAGTCACTCTCACTTCTTTTTTGTCCTTCAGTCCTCATTTCCATTGAATGATTTTTCTGACAAAGGGTGAAGAAAAAGCTGCTTTCCAGGTCGGTACTATTTTTTAAAGAGTAGCCTGAGATATGGGAAAATTTCTGTTTCTATGTCTATCCTTGTGGTAATGTCACTAGTAAGGATGCTGAGGTAAACGCTTCATCTGGGCTAACGTTACCCGACTGATAGTCAGGGACCCGAACCTTCGATTAACCACTAAGGAGGCTGTCCTATAAGCAGGGGCAAAGTACCGGGGCTGCTGTGTTGCCATTTGGTGAATGTATTCTGGACCATACATTATTTTCTGGTTGGGCCTCTCGATGCCATAATAGTGGGTAATTGTTACGACTCTACCTTAACATGTGGCACAAAACAAAAAAAGAAACAAAAAATTCTTGTCTTTTTCTCTCTTATTTTCCCTCTTTGTCCTGCTCCAATAAAGATTACCGACCTGCTCCACGAACCCCAAAACCTCAACCATCATGACAAAGCTCCAAAAAGGAAACACGAATAACCCTAGAATCCCATACTTTAACGTAGACCCCTACTACCAGGTCTCCTTCTCTAACAACAGGAGTCTATGTTCCAACCTTCCAGAGGTTGAAACACAATTACAGGAGATGAAACCGGACATATTCTTTCTAAGTGAAACTGGCATATGGCCAACCACTTCGAATTCATAATTAAAAGATACTTCAACTTAACATCTAAATCTGATCCCCAAGATCGCCATGGGCATGGAATATGTGCCTAAATCAAAGATGGCTTTGCATGTGGTATTGATATCTCCAGGGAAGACCCTAATTTACCTTATATGTGCTTCTGGGTTGCACTAGCTTACACCAATGCATTTATATTTGCCCTCTATCGCCCCCACCACAGTGGGGTTACTATCTTTAAGAGCATATCTGAGAAAATTGACCTCATCCTGTCTGCTCATCCTTCGGCTAACATTCACATTTGCGGTAACTTCAATGTCCATAATGTGGAATGGCTGACCCACGCAAATAAAATCGATGTCGAGGGGAGGTTTTGTCATGCTTTTGTCATTGCCTATGACCTCACTCAGATTGTTCACAAACCTTCCCGTGTGCCCGATACACCCGGTCAATATGCATGCCTTCTCACAACTTCCTCTGAGCTGTCTTCATGTTCCGTTCTATCTCCTCTGGGATCCTCTGACCACTCCGTTGTATCAGTTAAGGTAAAAATGAAATGTAATAAGTCTTCAGACGTACCTCTCCACCGTACTGTATATCGATACTGTATGGCTGACTGGGATTCCTTCCGTACATTCATATTTGACCTACCTCTGCATTCCATGTTTAAAGAGGATGTGCCCTCTATATTATCAGACCTGACCTAATGGTTAATTGTAGGCATAGACAAATTCATACCATCCAAAAAATCCCAACAAAAACCTAACAGCCAGTCATGGTTCTCCCTTGAATGTTCTGCTGCTATCGCGCACAGAAATCACTTTTTCCATAGCTACCAACGTAATAGATGTACTGAGACTAAAGCTGCTTTCAGGACTGCCAGCAACCACTGTAAAAGAGTAATAAAACATGCAAGAGAGCTATATGCTCCGTATGTTAAATCTAAAGTAGCTGAGCAGCGGTTTGGGTCCCACCAGTTCTGGCAAATAGCAAACAGGATCTTGAACAGAAGCGTGCGTTCTATCCCAATCATCATCAATGGACCTGGGGTCATATCGTTAGAATCAGACAAGGCCAGACTATTTGCCAAGAACTTTGCAGCTAATTCTACCCTATGCGACAATGACTATCAACTTCCTGTATTTCCTCCTATATCAGACAACACGCTATGCAACATGCAAATATCTGTTCGTGAGGTCGCCAAGCTAATCAACAACCTTGATTCCAGTAAAGTAACTGGCCCTGACGGCATTCCAGTTATAGTGCTGAAAAAGCTCCAACCAGAACTTGCCCACATACTTACAAAACTGTTTAAGCGTTGCTTTAAGGAGAAGTGCTTTCCAACACCCTGGAAAACTTCATCAGTATTCTCTGTATTTAAGAATTCAGGTGAAAAGTCATCTCCCTCTCAGTGCATACCAATATGTCTCCTTTGTGTCATGAGTAAGTTTTTGGAATCCATATTAAATATAAAAGTAGTCAACAACCTCAACAGAAAAAAACCTTCTTAGTGACATGCAATATAGTTTCCGCTCTGCAAGATCTATAGCAGATGTGCTAACGGTTATATCACATAGGATTAGTAAATCTCTTGACAAAGGCTTCCTTTCTAGGGCAATTGCTCTTGACATATCGAAAGCCTTCGATAAGGTATGGTATAAGGACCTACTTCACAAGATTTCCAGCTATGGTATTACTGGAAATGTTTTCTCAATCTTTAAATCATTTTTCTCTGATAGGTGCATGAGAGTAGTGGTTGATGGGCAGAAATCAGAGGCCCACAGTATTAATGCTGGAGTCGCCAAGGGGTCCATCCTGGGCCCAACTCTCTTCCTGATCTACATCAATGATCTCCCAAAACACATACTTAAATCATTCGCTGGCATCTATGTTGATGACACGACCATCTATCGCAACACATCAACGGCCGTAAATGACAAAGTTCTGTCTAATTCTCTCTCCTCTGGTCTTGAGCGCGTGGTACAATGGGGGAAGAGTTGGCTGGTCACTTTTAATGCATCCAAAACTAAGCTTCTATCTTTACATCATCAACGCTCTGATCCCCATCTGGCATCAATTGAAATGGATGGCTCTCGTTTTGGAGAGGCTCCATGTTTTGACAAGCTTCTGGGTTTGACCTTTACTCATGATCTTAAATGGAACATGTACATCAAATTTGTTGCCAGGGACGCTGGGAAAATAGTGGGATCCTTCTACCGCTCTAGAAGATTTCTCACTACTTATGCAATTCTCTATCGGTATGAAAGCCAAGTACGTCCAAGAATGGAGTACTGCTGCCACATCTGGGCAGTAGCTGCTAAAAACAGCCTATCCTGCCTTGATAGAGTACAAAATACACTTCGTGGTTTAGTGGAGAATGCCCTTTTCTCTTTCCTGCAACCTTTCTCCCACAGAAGAGACGTTGCGAGCCTGTCTTTGTTTTATCGTTATTTCCATGGCAGGTGCTCGTCTGAGCTCCAATCACTCGTCCACGAGAAACATCCGTCTGGTTGCAACTACTGTCAATAATTTTCCACAGTCTTTATCTGTTCCTAAATCCAGACGTAGATTCCATGGGCAAAGCTTCTTTCTTAGAACTGCGCGCCAGTGGAACTCTCTGACGCTTGCCTGTTTCCAACCTGACTGCAACTTTGACGTTATCAAGTCCAACATAAAAAACTCCTGCCAAACCGCCCTCTTAAGTAAGACACTCTATCAAAAACCCCAATACTAATGATTACTACAATACTATCTCATTGATTACCGTACACGCAATAACCCTTATCCCTGAGTGGCCTTCGGACCGTGATAATTGGTAACCCCCATGTAAAAAAAATAATTAGATAATTCAATTTTCCCTTCAGATTGTATATTAGATATCACACGCACACACAGACACACACAACACACACATGTATATATATATGTGTGTTTGTGTGTGTGTGTGCGTGTGTGTGATGTGTATGTTGAGAAATATAAAGAAATAAACCAAATTATGTGTTCATCAACGTTTCGTCTTTATTTCTAGACTTCCTCAAAATATGACGATACGTTGATGAACACATAACTTGGTTTATTCCTTTTTATTTCTCTATTTTATCGGAATATTATTTCCATTATTCTCATCATATATATATATATATATATATATATATATATATATATATATATATGTAGTGTGTGTGTGTGTGTGTGTGTGTGTGTGTGTGTGTGTGTGTGACATAGTGGCAAACTGAATCATCTAGGTTTTAAATAACATGTTTACTTTTCGAATAAATTTATCTTATGTTTTTTATAAGGAAAAAAATGGAGTGTTTCGTGTCTAAATAAACTTATTATTGCATCTGTTGCTTAAGTGTACGCGGGTCACATTATACAGAATCGGACATAGAGCGAAGCATCGGATTAGTAAGGGCACCGACGGCATATGACGATGCGGGATGTTTTAAGTGTCTCTATTATCTGGGAAAATTCAAAAGTAGAAATTAGGAAGATGAAAGAAAAGAAGAAGAGGGTCTGGTAGTGTTGCGAGACAATGAAAAAATATTTTTGAGTGCTTTATTTTTATTCAGAGATTAGCTAGGAAAAGTTTAAAAGTGCGTGTAAGTTTGTGGTAAATAAAAGCAGGAATGAAAAGTGAAGAAAATAGAAATGAAATGGAAATCTTTGAAAAGAATATAAAAGAAGCTGAAGTAAATAAATATGGCTTGCAGCACAACACGTGGCCTTGTTGATCGTGAGAGCTTTCCCAGGAGGAGAGGGTGGCACTTTGGTGAGCAGTGAATGTTGATGTCGGTTGAAGTTATTTTAGAAGGCGTATGCTGGTGGATAAAGAAAGGTAATCTTGGAAATCATAAATCTATGAAAACAAATAAGATGTTCAAATTAAATAGGAACAGACAACCTTGTTAACAAGGATACACTACATACATACATACATGATGATTGCAACGTCTTGTCAGACGAGTGCCACTCCCTCAGACATTTAAAATCCATGAGCCCAAATGGCTGAGGGAGTATCTATACAAATATGATGTTACAGAGTCTTAGCTTTGTACGACAGCTAAGTCTCTCTCTCGGTTCAAAATGTTGAGATCCAGCAACAAGCAAGAGCAAGATAGCCAGCAACAAATTAAACTGCAGACCAGCTTAATGCGGGTACTGCTCTCCAGCTTTATGGTTTTTTAAATCAGAGATTTGCTTCTCTTAGAAAGGTTGCCTTCACCACGGCTTACGGGAGCCCTCTCCACCCCAATACACATAAACACACACAAAAATATATACGGTGCTAGTTGGCCGTTGGCCCAGAAAAAGAGTTCATTCGCCCTTTGGAAGGTCTTGTTTTTAATCCTCCAGGGAGACTAGCCGCCCTCCTCACCAAACAAGTCTGGTGGGGGAACCAGTTTAGTCGCCGGTGACCCGACCATGAGGCAGGTAGTACTGGGTTACATGGTACCAGTAGTATATGACATGACCTGACACATACATACATACATACATACATACATGAACATTGCAATAACTCGATATAAAAGTGTATCTAATTTATATCGAGCAATGCCTGCGCATGAGGATTGTTATAGTGGAGAAAGACTTTGCACTGAGGCAAACCCACTCTCTAAACAAGTGCCACATTGATCCAAAAAGAAGAGCAAGTCTACATCATTCGATGCAGCAGTCATCGCAGGTTTTATATGAGAGGTTTCCTTCTCCTAGGGAGGTTGCCTTCACTACGGCTTACAAAGCCCTCTCCACCCACCATGGCATTTGATCCATGACTGGAACTTAGCTTGCTGGGTACCATAGCATATTCCACACGCTGGTGGGTCATATATGCCGCAGCTTTCAGGGCCTAAGCTCGTCTGGAGGTTTATCTCAGGGTTACCTCACCCATAGCCTTTGGTTAAATAACCTTTGCCCACAAGTGTCCTGCGCCGTATAACTGGACCTTCACTGCCTTGTGAGCCAAGGATATGTAACCATACATACATAAATGCATACATACATACATACATGCATACATACATACATTGTATTGGTTTATTTATTTTTATTTTTATGTAAAATAAAACTAAATGAATGAATGTTTTTTACGTTAAAAAATGTGGGCGAATTTCTGAGGAAAAAGCTCTTCATGGTTGAGACATTATTAATAGTATTGTCGTTTAAAAATCAACAACAAATCTACATATAATTGTATTGGTATACTTAGGCAGAATTTTATCATTCAAACAGGCATTATTAAATACAAGTGATATACATTGCTTTATGATTCTTTTTCTTTTTTATTTTTATTCAATTTTTCATATAATCTATTTTGTATCAAAATCGAAAATAGTGATAAAAGTCCCATAGCACTTTCGATTCGATTGCGAATCATTAGGTGTGTCAGAAACTTCGTGAAAAATATTGAATAAGTCGACCCCTTATCTTTCCAAGCTTATAACTACTCGAAAAATGTAATTAAAACCCTATTTTTTCAATTAAAGGAGCAAGGACCAAGGTTTCATTAAAAAAAAACATCGTGATTTTAAAAAAAAGGTTTTAAATTTCGGACTTTACAGGTAATTTTTTTAAAAACACTACTTTTTTTGTTTTATATTTGAATATATTATTTATTGATCTTTATCTTCAATTTGTGATATATAAAACTTTGGCGAGTAAATTAATTATTTACATTTTAATAGACAGTTCAAAATGGGGGAGGGGCGTGAATTAATTCGACCCATTGTCTTTTCAAGCTTATAACTACTCGAAAAATGTAATTCAAACCCTAATTCTTTTCAATTAAAGGAGCAAGGACCAAGGTTTCATTTAAAAATAAAAAAACAAACAACGTGGCTTAAAAAAAGGTTTTAAACTTCGGACTTTACAGGTAAATTTCTAAAAACACACTTCTTTTTTGTTTTATATTTGAATATATTATTTATTGATATGTTATCTTCAATTTGTGATATATAAAACTTCGGTGAGTAAATTAATTATTTACTTTTTAATAGACATTTACAAAATAGGCGGCGTGAATTAAAAAAAATGTTGTCTAAAATATTATATTCGGTTTATTAAAAAGAGCATAAAATTTCATATTGACCCTGAAAATATCGTAAAAATAGAATCAATAAAAAAATTTGGATAGATCTTTAAAGTTTAAAAACTGAAAAAATACTGAACTCGTTAAATTCAATTAATTTCACTAAAAATAATATTTCTTTTAATTTTATACAACTTTAATAGTTTATTTTGGTAGTATAATCCATAAAGAAAATAAACAACCCACTTTTAAAAGAGAAATTACGAGTTTTTATATTTTATTCGCAGTTTCGTGTTAGGGGTGTTAAAAATTCCTACAAAAAATTTGATACACCTAGCGAATCATCTTCAGGTGGAATTCTTGCGATTGATAAGATGAGAGTGAACAGAAGCAAACACGGACAGTAAAAAATGAAATTAAAATACACAATACATTGTATCAACTGATAGGAGGTTAAAAGTATGCAAAAACTCAATTAAAAATATGTTAAAAACTAAATTGATTAAAAATCTAAGTTTTAAAATTTACGAATACATGGGCCAATATGTGCAAAGCGCGTCGTATTACGCGGCACGTCAGACATATTGTTGTCCTTCTCGAATGCGATGTTATTAATAGCGATACGACAACAGCATATCTTTTCTTGTTTTGATTCTCAGATATATATATCTATTGCTATCTTATATACAGTGATGACCATATTTATTGGCACGGTAAAATAAAAGTTAAATTTTGTCTAATAAATTCTAAAAAAGGGATTCAATTAAAGAAAATAACAAAGTATATTATGTATTTTTAACTGGCCTTTCCGATGCAGCAATCGGATTTTAGAAAAAATAAATAACAAAGGAACAACAATAAACCTAACCCTAACCATCGCTTTGTCGCTATTTATTTGCTTCCCAAGGATAGTAGGGGTTTGATACAAAATCGTATTTTTTATAACGTTGAGAAAATTCATATCCTTCAAAAGACTGCAGGCTTTTACATCAGAGTTTCCTTCTCCCAGACTGGGATGAATCTTTTGCAATAAATAAATACGCCTCCAGATACCAACCTGCAAATTTCTACGACTCGGTGCATTACATACAGTGCATAAACTGTCCAAATCGTAATCCATCTGGTAGTGGTCAGGCTTAACGTTGCTTAACTTCGATGATCTGGCGAGAACCGGGGTGTCAACGTGACTGTGCCGTCTATATATATATATATATATATATATATATATATATATATATATATATATATATATATATATATACATATACATATATGATGAAAATGATGGAAATAGTATTCCGACAAAATAGAGAAAATAAAAAGGAACAAACCGTATTATGTGTTCATCAACGTTTCGTCTTTATTTCGAGACTTCCTCTGGATGAATGAGATTAAGAAACAAAAAATACCAGTACAAAATATTTGAAAATGTTTCACGTGCACAGTACTGTTGTAGTTGTACTGGTATTTTTTGTTTCTTAATCTCATTCATCCAGAGGAAGTCTCGAAATAAAGACGAGGTGTTGATGAACACATAATACGGTCTGTTCCTTTTTATTTTCTCTCTCTCTATATATATATAAATCTAAACTGTCTAGTAGTCGATGTATGTATGTATGCATGTATGTATGTATGTATGTATGTATGTCTCGCTTAAGCTCTCGAGAGACAAACACTGACATTGATATTGATAGAAAGACTTGTCTCTCGGACGACAAATATCCAAGAATTGTCCACAAATATTCTTCCACCGTCAACTAGAAAGGAAGGATTAGTTTTTTCGCCGATATTTTTGGCAAAGTCATCATACGCTTTGCAATGACTTATCTTATTTTAAACGACGGCAATGTCGTATGTCACGGTGGGTTCGCCGACTAAATAGCTCGCTATTTTATTTAACTTTCTTTTCTTCTTAGCCTTATAGGTTCGAGCCTGCCTACTGCGACTATATATTTTTTGCGCTCGCTCGGGTACTCGCTGCAATTTTTATCTTTTAGAGGGTTGGTTAATACTTGTTTTACTCTCGCTGCTATGTTATGGTAATGGTCATTGAGCAACGGAGCTTTTAAAGCTCCGTTACTCAATAACCATTACCATAAACCCCTCC
Organism: Euprymna scolopes; assembly: GCF_053919585.1. Classification (NCBI taxonomy): domain Eukaryota; kingdom Metazoa; phylum Mollusca; class Cephalopoda; order Sepiida; family Sepiolidae; genus Euprymna; species Euprymna scolopes. The sequence continues at coordinate 109,037,561 of NC_136504.1, forward strand.
ACACACACACACACACACACACACACACACACATACATATATATATATATATTGCATAGAAAAATGCATGGAAACAAGGCTTCCTTCAGTCTTGACAAACTATGGATACCCACTGTAAGGGTGCCTGCGCGTTAAATTTGAGTGGCAAGAGTTGCGCAATCTCCAACCACGCCTCTCCTGAGTCAATGCTGTTGCATACCAGTGGCGAGTTGAGGTACAAGACGACTGGAAACAATGCTGAGATGAGCGGAGAGCACATACAGCGCCTAGAATTCCTAAATGGTCACCCACCTCGTATTAGCCAGGTTCAACGTTGCTTAACTTCGGTGATTTGAACAGAACCGGTGTGTCAACGTGATTATGCCGTATGCATGGAAAGTAATATGGTTAAAATAAAGCTTAAAAAAGTAAAAGAACGAGATGTTAACACTGGAAAAGAAAAATACGATATTCTGGTAAAAAACATAAGAAATTCATAGCTAAAAATATCGCAGCTTAAGAGTTTCTTTACAAATCCAATTTAACTACGTATCATTCAAACTCTGCCGTGTTTGGATATATGGTTAAGTGTGAGTTTTAGTAATTATATAGATCACCTTTTCAGCTATATTTAGAAAAAAAAAATCAATTTTCGTTCAGTAAAACAAAAGTTATGATAAATTTAGTAGTGTTCAAAATCGTAGAAATATGTAAAAATGTGAGCGACGCTTGTTATAACTGGTTTCCATAGCAACCACGTCGCTCCAGCGACTACTGTTGCTACTAATTCACTGCTTTCTGGAGAAGAGAAGTAACAAGTGATACAGATAATATAAGAATGAAAGGGAGATAATTGAGGGGTTTTATTGAAAGCAAACGAGTGCCGTACATTATTGTTCATATGTTTTTATAGGGGCAAAAAGTAATACTGAACTTAAACAAAGAACAAGTTAATTAATTGGAAACCTGGAAAAATCATGAATTACAATAAAAATATGCGAGCATAAAAAGTAATATGGTTAAGCTTAAACATTGAAAAGTAAATGAACTAGTTATTAAAACTGTAAAAGAAAAGGACAAGATATTCTAGTAAAAAAACATAATAAATTTATAACTTAAAATATTGCAGCATTTGCTTTTTTTTATTCAATTTATAACATTATATAATCAATTCATAATGCTGCAATATTTTAAGTAATAAATTTATTATATTTATTAATAGAATATTTTGTCTTTTCTTTTCCAGTTTTAACAACTAGTCATTTACCTTTCCATGCTTAAGCTTAACTATATTACTTTTTATGCTCGCATTTTACATTGTAATATATAAATATTTTCTGATATATATATATATATATATATATATATATGTGCGTGTGTGTGTGTGCGTGCGCGTGTGCACGCGTGTGTGTGTGTGTGTGTGTTTAGTAATAAATACTGATATTTACAACTAAAAATAAATAAGTTTAAAATTCGTACTAGAATCGCCCGCAAGCAATCGTGGCGTGGTGAGAGTTATTGGAAAGATTCAGATCTTAAATTAAGGTTCCTCTTAAGGTTCAAGGTTCAATCCTCAGTGTGGATGAGAAAAAAATGCAAATGCTAATTACTTAGGACCTCTATCAATTCAAGGTTGACGGACAGAGTCAATGTTATCCTCGAGCGAAACGTTGTGAAAATGACACTCACGCAGAGAAGAGTAGACTAAAAACTTAAATAATATGATTAAATTGAGAGACGGAGTGACGAAAGATAGAGATGAAATATCAAGGTCGAAAAAAAAAAGAGAAAGACAGAGTGATATGGAGAGGGAGGGATACTGGAAACAAAACAGAAATTGATAGTGGAGAGAGAGAGAAGAAAACTAGAACGTGAAGGAATAAAAAAAACAATTCTAAAGAGAAAAAAGAGAGACACACAGAGATATAGAGAGGAAGGGATACGGGAAAGTGTTATATATTGGGTTCTTCATTGTGGTCTCACTAGAGTTATAATTTAGGGGCACCATTTACGTTTGTGTATAACATAAGAAAGGATTCCGTGTGCGTATGATTGTCTCTAATATAAATGGTTGTGTGTTTGATTATCATAAAGGGAATCGTGTGTGTGACATGTATTTTCAGAACCTACCTCTGCTTCTTCGATGTTGGACCATCTGGAAATTTCTCATCCTGGAGGGAGACTTGATACCTGTTTGACGAAGATTTATCACTCCAAGACGATGAATGGGTTTTATAGTTTTTATTTCACTTTCCCCAGAGGTCCTGCAGAAGGTGGAGTGAAATCGGCCTGTGTGGGGGTTCTTCTTCTACCCACGTCAACGTTCGTCTCCCCCCTCCCCAGTTAAGAGGGGGAGACAACGGAAAACCGTCCGTCTTCTTCAAAGCCCAAATCAAATCTCCCAGATCTGCCAACCACGTCACTCATACGTAATCTGGTCAGCTGACCTTCGGTTCTTGTAAACGTGTCTACACTCCAAGTTCACTCACCTCTCTCTCTCTCTCTCTCTCTCTCTCTCTCTCTCTCTCTCTCTCTCTCTCTCTCTGTAACAAAAGAAACAAGAGATTAATAGTGGAGAGAACCGAAAGGCAGGGCGCAAATGATAGATAGAGAAAGGCGGCAATAGACCGTGAGAAAATGAAAAACAACACTAAACAGACACATGGAAATGCTGAAACAGAGAGAAAACTTGTAAGACTGATAAAAAAAAATCCAGATAGGAAAAGAAATATTTAGAAAGAGTTTAATATGAGCTTTAAAAAATGGAAGAGAGTAGAATCGATAGAGATGACAAAGGAGGGTGACAGAATGATAAATTATGACATGAGAAGAGAGAGAGAGAGGGAGAGAGAGAGGGAGGGAGGGGGAGAGAAAAAGGGAGATACGTGGAGAGACACCAACATCTACTAAATAGGAATAATATCTACTTTTGTGGATGCATTCATGGTATATAGTCATACAGACGCTCACAACCATTCTAATCTCTAGCAGATCTCCAAAGAATTTCTTGAGCCAAAAGCAGGAACCCGACATTCCGTCTGTCGAATACCCTGCAGGATACTTACGTTTTAAAATTACACACAAATATCCATTGCAGACGAACAGAATTATACACGGCTACAAAACATAAATACACATCACGGGTGGTCACTCGATAGCGTTCACCTTTATAGATATATATCAGTTTAAATATATATATATATATATAGATAGATAGATAGATAGATAGATCAGTTTAAATATATATATATTTATATTTAAACTGATATATATCTATAAAGGTGAACGTGTCTATGTGTCTGTGTGTCAATGTACATTTCCCTACGAAAAAACTCTGTCAATTTTTAGTCTACAGACTCGAAATTTGATATACAGAATACTGAGATTATGGAAAATCTTTGTGATCCGGTTTCGGTCAGACATTTGGCGATTAAGGGTTCAAAGTCCAACGATTTGACCTTTTAGAACTCTACCAAACCCACCCGACAATTTGGGATCTAAACACTCGAAATTTTATATATAGGTTTCATGGAGATGGATCTAACTTAATAACTCGATTTGAGCCCAAAACAATAAACGTTAAGGGGTTATAATAGGGGTCAAAGTTAAAAAAAATTGACCGTATTTTTTTTGTTTTGTTTTTTGCTTGTTTGGCTCTGCATACACCTCCAAACGCCCGGGCAACGCCGGGCCCCCATGCTAGTATATATATATATACATATATACTTTCAATTTATCTTTACATAAGCAGTAATCTTTAAGAATTTTGCTTTTGAATATATGCGTTATTGCCTGAAATCGTCTCTTGTTACAAAATACTAGAATACCGGAATATGCTCATGACTTTGTAGTTACGAATAACTGCTTAGGTAAGGACAAACTGAAAGTGTAACTTGCTCTACTTCGTATTGAGCACTCTTTTATTAACCTCGTTATATTTCACCGGTTACCTTACTTTTCAAATATAGCAAGCTTAAATTATATATATATATATATATATATATATATATATATATATATATATATTCTCTTTTCATCCTTATGTAGTTAAATTCTGTTTCAAAATTGAAGACTTTTGCGAAATCGGCTTATGCATGTGCTAAGTCTATATTTCTTTTTAACAATTTTAGTCATACCCCCCCTTTTTTTTGTTCCTTACATAAATTAATTCTCATTTGTAATTATAAACTTTTCAGAAGTTGAATTATGTAGATACTAAATATGCGATAGGTTAAAAGTTTATATTTTTTTTCCTTCCGGGAATTTAAACTGGATTCTTTATCAAACGATAGATTCGGTTAATATTGGCTTCGCCTCGGAGCTCGATTTTTGTTTATTTAATTTAGAAAATCGCCCATAATTTGTTTGGACATATATATAACATTTTTGTAAATTTATTTTTATTATATTTAAAAAAACAGTAAACCTGTTTTAAAAATAACAAATATATATATATATATATATATATATATATATATATATATATATATATATATATATATATATATATGAGAAGGAAAGTATTTCTTCGAAACTCCGCGGATTAAGGACTATCCTCTTATCTAGTGTTTCCTTTTCAGATTAAATATGTTTTTAACTCATTTCAAAGTGTTTTTTAACATGTTTTATAAACTGTTTGCTCATATATATATATATATATATATATATATATATATATATATATATATATATATATATATATACATATGTGTGCGTGCGCACTAATGTGTGTGTGTGTGCTAATGTGTGTGTGTGTATGTGTGTGTGTATTTACAGACGCACATCGTGGCCTGCATAAAATTATGTATTTCGTATTTATTATTATTTAGCCAATTCTCCAATTATTATTATATTGTGCTCAATATATAGTAATAATTTCAAAAGAATTTTTAGAGTAATATCAGTTACAATAAACCAAATAGTTTGCGTATTAGTAATATACGTAACGGCAGGGGATAAGAGAGATTAAAATTTAGTGACGTTAAATTATAAATGAATATTTGCTTATGGAGACAAGTAACAGGTTTAGTTGGCTTACTTCTGCGAGGTTCAACAGTTTTTTTTCGTTGTTTTACTATTAACAGCTAATTTTACTGGCTACAAATTAAATCGAAATAGTTCCAGATGTCCAAATCCCTATATATTAAGTTTAAATCTTTAAGCCAAAACTGACAGAAAAGTTTGGTAGAGATAGTTCAGCAAAGATAGAGACAATAGCACTTACACACACACACACACACACACATAAATACACCCACATATTTATACATGAAAACACACACATATATATATAAATATACATGGATTAAATACTTTTTAAAATTTAGTTTTCAAGGTCAAAATACATCCAAGACTACACACACACACACACACACACATATATATATATATATATATATATATATATATATATTAACAGACAAATATATAGCTATACTCCTATAAATACGTTTTTCTTTTGTGTGTATTGATATTCATATTAAAACCCCTGTTTTCTATTTATTTAAAAAAAATACAATTTTCTTATATATGGGTTATGGAATTACATTCACTTGCAAAAGATCTAGCTAATTTGCATATTCTTTTAAACATTCATTTTAATTAATTCCCTATTAGTTTTTTTTTCGGTTTTCTTATGGGATGATCGTCTTCAGTTAAGTACTAGCATTTCAGCCCGGCGTTGCCCTAGCGGTTGGTGGTGTATGTTGAGCAAAAAAAAAAAAAAAAGCCGTCAATTTTTTTTTTTAATCTTGACCCCTATTATGACCTCTTAACATTTATTCTTTTAGACTCAAGTGAACTTATTAAGTTGAATCCATGTCCAAGGAACCTATATCTAAAATTTAAGTTTTTAAAGCCAAAATTGTCGGGGGAGTTTGGTAGAGGTCTCAAAGGTCAAATCGTTGATCTTTGACCTCTAAACAGCTAAATTTCTGGCCGAAAACAGATTACAAATTTTTCCCAAATTTCAGTACCCTGTATATCAAATTTCGAGTTTGTAAACTTTAAATGGGCAGAGTTATTGCATAGGGAAATGTACACAGACAGACACACAGACAGACACACAGACAGACACACAGACCCCTTCACTTTTATAGACCTACTAGCTAGGGTGCCCGGCGTTGCCCGGGTGCTTGGAGGTTTCTGCTGAGCCAAAAAAAATAAAATAAATAACGGTAATTTTTTAAAACTTTGACCCCTATTATGACCCCATAAAATTTATAATTTTGGGCTCAAATCATGGATCTGACTTAATAACTTGATTTGAGCCCAAAACAATGAATTTTAAAGTGTCATAATAAGGGTCGAATTGACCGTGTTTTTTGTATTTATTTATTTATTTATTTTTTATATTTTTTAATTTTTATTTTTTGCTCAGCATACACCTCCAAACACGTGGCAACGCTGGGTACGCATTCTAATATATCTATAAAGGTGAACGTGTCTGTATGTATGTGTGTCTGTGGGTCTGTGTGTGTATATTTTCCTACGCAATAACTCTGTCAATTTTAAGTCTACAGACTCGAAATTTGATATACAGGGTACTGAGATTTTGGAAAATCTTTGTGATACGTTTTCGGCTACATATTTGGCTGTTAAAGGGTCAAAGTACAAACTCCTCCGATAATTTGGGGTTTAAACACTTGAGATTTTAGATATATGCTTCTTGGTCATGGATCTAACTTAATAACTTCACTTGAGCCCTAAAGAATAAATGTTAAGGGGTCATAATAGGGGTCACAATTTTAAAAAAATTGACCTCTGCGGTTTCTACCAAATTACAATTTCTGGTGTAAACATTTGAAATTTTATATAAAGGGTATTCAGAGCTATGGCAAGCTTTTTAATCGGTTTGGGTGGAATTTTTTTATTACCAATATATAAATGTTTGTATGTATGTATGTTTGCAGGTCTGCCTGAAACTTTCGACAGAGAGGACGGATCTTTTCAACATAAGTATCGTTTTGCAGTTCGACATTTCAGACGACAAATATCGAAAAATTGGCTAAAAACATTAATATCTTCACCTTCAACTGGACCGTTTTCTACGGAGGGGTCGCTTTTTTCCTCGAGATATATGAAAGTCATCCTCTCCTTTCGATTGTCTAGCCTTAATTAAAACACAAGTCAATTCCGGTATGGCGATGGTCGTAACAGCAAAGACGTTAGGTTTTTTCCCCGTTCTTTTCCTCCTTCAAGGTACGGGTTCGGGCCTGCCATCCTACTACCACTTTTTTTTCTCAACATACACATCTAAACACCCGGGAAACGCCTGGCTCTAATGCTAGTTTATATATATATATATATATATATATATATATATATATATATTAAAAATATATAAATTAAATCTTTTTTTTAAATTTAATTTCAAAGGTTAACACCTTCCAAGAGTGTATATATACGCGCGCGCACACACACAAACATATATGTATATATATTTAGAGAGAGAGAGAGAGAGAGAGAGAGAGAGAGAGAGAGAGAGAGAGAGAGAGAGAGAAATAAAAAAAGAAACAAACCGAATTATATGTCCATCAATGTTTCGTCTTTATTTCGCGACTTCTTTGGATGAATCAAGATGAGGACTCCTCGAAATAAAGACGAAACGTCGATGAAAACATAACGCGGTTTGTTCCTTTTTATTTCTCTATTTTGTCGGAATACTATTTACATTCTTCTCATCATATATATATATATATATATATATACATATATATATATATATATATATATATATATATATATATATATATATATATAGGTACTTTCCCGAATTGTGATTGCTTATTTACTACGAATATACTTTCAGCTTTCTTATGAGTCACTCTGTAACATTCTCCAGGGGTAGGTTCAAAATATCATAAATTGATAAACTTATATGACGGACAAAGTTTTAAGACAGATAATTAATAATTTTTCTTTTATAATCAATGAGTTCCAAATTCAATAAAGATTAGACCATTCTTATAATAAGTTGTTTCCTGTTGCTTGCAGAATAATGAGTGTTCTGTGTAGCTTCAGGATGTTCACCTTCCCAGGATGTGCCTTATCTCTGTGAGAATTGGTTAGTTTCTTACGAATCACCTGAGGGTCTCTGCTGGGAGTACCGATGTGGCTGCAGAAGCATCTTTTGAAGGACCATAGTGATTCTTATCTGAAGCGGTGAAATTTTAATCCCGCCATCGAGCCTAATGCCACAGTTCTCGCAGTGGGAATGAATTAAATGCACACAGCCCTAAAACATAGCTTATATATATATATATATATATATATATATATATATATATATATATATAATTATAAAACCCAAATGACCTTGTAACGATGTATGTAACCCACTTTCTGTTTTACGACATCCGTTTGCGACTGCGCGCATGACCTGCGTACTGAAATATTAACGTTATTATTTCGAAATTATTATTTAAGATGGGAAGAGTGGGGTTTAAAATAACTTTAACGTAATACACAAATGAACGATGTAAAAAAAAAGCAGAAATATACAAAATTTGAATTTAACTATAATAAGTATTATGGTATCTGTTCAGTGCACATTTACCTATAAGTATCGCCAACCACTTATAATTCAGTAACTATAATTTCTTTTACAAAAATAACCAATTATAATAAACAGAACGACTCATAGAAATTTATCTATATTCTTTTCTTCATTTTAATATACTTTCATAGAAATGTTTCTGTTATGTAAAAAAAAAAAAATATTTACGTCACAAGTGCCACGCTCATACATGAATTCCATAGCTAATATAACATACTGACCCAACGGGTCACGGGTAGTCTAATATATATATATATATATATATATATATATATATATATACGTTTTATTTTTTATTACCGTATCTTTCTGTTAAGTTACATTATTGTTTCGGCTACTCGGCCGAGTAGCCGAAACAATAATGCAACTTAACAGAAAGATACGGTAATAAAAATAAAACGCATATTTGCTCTACAACAGTATTGAGCACTTTCTTCAGTTTTTATTAATTACCATCTCCACTAAATATATATATATATATATATATATATATATATATATATATATTTCTGTAGAAATATATATTATTATAATATATACCAATCCTTATTGAAGAAGCTCAATTAAATAAATAAATGACGAAAAAACTATATTCTAAAATTCATGATGTTGACCATTTATAATTTATTCCTTTAATTCAGTTGATATTTACAATTTTTGACACTATCTGTTTCGTAGTGCAAAATAAATCACGTAATCATAGAGTCACTGATAGATTATTTTGCGCTACGAAACAGATACTGTCAAGAATTGTAAGCACTCCTCACATATCCAAAGATCTTCATGATTGGGCGGAAAGGTTTGGTGCTTCCTACATGCTCCCTTGAGCTTCGCTCGGTCTATCTTGGTTGCTTTAAAGTGTTCTGCGCCCCTGTATATAAGTTCCCTCCACTGCTTGCGATCATACGTTAGAGACTCCCAACTGTGAACAGGAATATGAATGCTCACCGGACTCTCCTTGATGCTATCACGAAAACGTTTTTTTAAGCTTGTGCTGGCGTCTTTTGCCAAGAAGGAGCTCACGATAAAACAGCTGTTATATATATATATATATATATATATATATATATATATATATATATATATATATATATAAGATGAACGTCTGTGTGTGTCTGGTCACGAATAGGTTCCTATGTGGTTGACTATTAGAGAAAACTGATCACATATAATGATAGAAGATGTATCGAGACACAGGAATGAGTATGTTTTATCTGGTATAGTGATGATTCATTAAAAAGTCTTCATAAAGACTTTTCATATCTATCTGCGTAAGTATACTTTGATAATTATGTTTCAGTTTGAAGAAATATAGTATAATAAAATTTTGGGGTGTTCGGTCGCGCCTAACCTCCATAGACTGGAAATATGCCACAAAGTTTAACAAGGTTTTTTTTTTTTTAATATAGGTCCACAGAATATTGTGATAAGTGTTTCAGTGTGAACAGGTATGGTATAATGAATTATGGGGTTTATCTATTTTATTTTTACTTTCACCATATTTTCTTTCGTTTTGACACCCCCAAATTCGAAGCAATCTTTTTACAACCCTTCGTTTTCATAACCTATCATCCTTTCATAAATCAGAGTCCATTTTCTGTAGGCTGTTTTTGAATCCAGTCAACGACGGGTACTTTTGCTAGTATATATATATATATATATATATATATATATATATATATATATATATATATATATGAAGTACCCAAGGATCGTCACAGTCGTCGTCGTCGTCGTCGTCGTCGTGATATAAATGCCATCATCATATTTGAATTATGAATCTCTCACATGAACATCCCACTACAGAAGTTTCGGTGCTCATAGAGAATAACCTCGACAAAGAGTACTTGTCTCAAGAAGATACACCGGAAGCAAGCCGGAGGTTGCATCGGCTGAAACGTTATCCAAAAAAACATTTCAGATGAATCAAGCATTAAATTGAAATCGTCAATTTTCATCTAAGATAAATTCCGAAACAAAACATGAAAAAAAAATGACAAAAATTCTAAATTTTCAATAAGGAAATAACGAATTCAAAACATGTTTTTCCAGTTTGCGGCACTCTTCAGCCGTGACCACTGAATGAAGATCGATGCGTAAGCTGTTAACTTCGTTGAATTATTCTTTCGATCAAGCCCGACCATAGATGGAATCGCGTGCTCCAACCTCTCCACGGTACACACTGGCGTATTGAGTCACCAGCGGCCGGGGTGGGGGCGACATTATTGCTATGTTTTCATTATCAGAAGAAATTAATGAATACTGTTTGTTGCGAGCAGCACGCTTCATATTCAGCTGCGATTGTCTCGGCCGGAAAGCTGCAAGAACTGGAGGAGACTTTCTTGTTAGGCTGACATTCAGAAGAGATTTAAAAGTCAGTCTCTGTGGTCGAGTCTTAATCATTGCTAGTTTTCTGTCTTTGAGCAACCACACAAAGAAAGGAAACGCTCCTGCTCGCGGCTGTATGGTCCATGGTAGAGCTTTCGACTTTCGGCGAAATGAAACAGGGAAAGGGGCATTTGACTTTTCGTGTTCAGTAAAAGGATCGTGACTTGGGATTACTAAGGATTAGCCGGGATCGTTGCCTTTTAGTTTGGAAAAGTATATTTGTTTATATATTTTTTAATTTAACTAGCAGGTCGCCTAGCGTTGTCATGTCGTAAAATACGCTTAAATATGGTATTTACTTCAAGCAGATTTCGTATTTATTATTATAGAACAAATTCGCAAATTATAAATATATTGTAGCCAATATATATAGCAATGATTTTAAAAGTTGAAAGAAAGAAATTTGCTGCCATCAACTGGAATCGAAACCTAAGCATTCAGCGGCCCAGCTTATTTAACGGGTCCTAGACGTTGTATCAAAGTTTACAGTTACCCAAAGGTGCTGAGTTCAATCCTGAACGAAGGCAGTAAAAAGTAACATTCAAAAGAGAGAATCAGCAACTATGTCCCAGAGCCGAGCTGGAGTCCGAACACGGTACCCCCGTAATAATAATAAAGAGTTGGGTTCGAGACTCCTAACAAACGGTTCCCCAGTTCGATACAAAACACCTGATGAAGGCCGGAAGGCAAAACGGCCGAAACGTTGTGACAATAACAACCAAGATGAGGAAGTCAGTCCGACAATCTCAATCAATGAATCTAATCTAATCTAACTTTCTAACAAGGTTTTGACAGCAACAATAAAATAATAAATCATGCATAACTTTCCATTTCATCGTTATATTTAAGTTGTATTGTAAGACTCCGGCCTTGGGTCAGCAGATGACTTCTGACCCTGTTGAAACTACAGTGGCTGATGTTCGTCTTCTCCGGGAGCGCTTAACAAAATTTTCAGCATCGTAGTCTTCGTGTCGATTTCCGCTGAAAATCAATTAGCTTTGCCATGCAAATCAAAAAGAAAACAGACTCGAGAGTTCTAGTCTACTAAAAAAGTTAATTCACGAAAATTACTGGTGTTTACATATGTACATTTGTTTAGTCCGATTACACCAGAAAAACAGTCAAGATCTTATTCTTCGTTCTCCGCGATGGCGGTCATGATGAAGAGAGAGGGGATTGGCGGTTACCGTGTGTTTCTCTCGAGATTCGGCTTCGGTCTACAATTTCAGCCTTGGAATTCGTTTACATACCAAGGGGGTAATAGGTTGAGGTAATTTCCCTGACCAACCAGAATTCAACACATCACTTGGGGAATCCCTGAATATTTTGCGTGTGTGCACTTCGGCAAGCTTTCCATAGCCTGCGAGTCTGGGATCCAAACTCAATTTTATTCACACGTTCCAAAAGGTCAACACTTTCACCTTTCGCACTCAGGAATCCAGACAGTCTGAGCAGGCGTTCGTCGGGCCAAAAGCATGTACGATTTCATTCTACAATAATCTGACATTTTCTGTCATTTTCCCCTAACAAGAAAATGTATGTATGTTTTACAAAAACACAATAAATTCATCCCTTTTGATAGGTTGCCCGCCACTGTTCAGGATTCAGTCAACGTTTAATAGACAACTTCAGCATATTTATCTGACCTTACTCCGGGTTTTAGGGGGGTTTAATCTTCCTAATGGGGAGAAATATCCCTCCCCAAGGCGGCCACGCCATAGTATAATGTGTATCATAGCACCATATATTGATATATGTACTTGCGACGAAGGGGTCATCCTGATGTTTATATTCATGTCTATTGCTGATACTTCACTAGTTATGTTTTTGCTGTTCATTTATGTTCCTATACTACGGTCTAATTGTTCATGTGTGTGTGTTTGTTTGTGTGTGTTTGTGTGTGTGTTTGTCTATGTGTGCTTATGTGTGTTTTAGTGTGGGTGTTTGTGTGTGTTTTTGTTTTGTGTGTGTGTGTTTGTGTGTGTTTGTTTGTTTGTGTGTGTTTGTGTGTGTGTTTGTGTGTTTGTTTGTGTGTGTTTGTGTGTGTGTGTCTGGGTGTGTGTTTGTGTGTGTTTTTGTTTTGTGTGTGTGTGTTTTGTGTGTGTGTGTTTTTGTGTGTGTGTGTTTGTGTGTGTTTGTGTTTTGTGTGTGTGTGTGTGTGTGTGTGTGTGTGTGTGATACATATATTTTGGACAGGCGTCGTTGATCTTGTCCACCTAGAATTCATCTTGTTCTTGGAGGTAAACCTGTTTGAACGAATATTCATTCACTGCGAAGAACGCTGATTACATTTTATAAAGTTTTTATTCACTTTCCAGGTGTGTATCGCCGAAGAATGGAAAGTGAATATCTTTGCTTAAGTGGTTAATTCTAGTTCTCTATTCTGACACACGTCAATGAAAAGGTGACGACCTGTTAAACCGTCCGCTTTGCTCAACGTCCAAATTCCAACTCTAACGCGCTCCAGCTAACCTGATCCACGTAACATACACGAAGTTCCGTCAGATTACCGGCTACTTCCGGTAAACTTGTGTATGATATGATTTCACCATATTTTGACACATTTTCAACATTCTTCACATTCATCTCCCGTCCATCACTCCAGTTAGATAGGTAGATAGATCGAGACGGATAGATACAGAGATAAATAGATAAATAGATAGATAGGCAGATGATAATTAACAAATACTTTCTTGTTTCAACCTACTACCTAACAAATGAGATGATCAACCGGCACATCTGCAGCGTAAAACTATCACGGCAAACTAAATAATCCGTAAATAGAAAAGTCCCAAAAAATAACCGGTCATTTACAAGATTCAAAGTTGAGGTAGATAATTTTTACGTTTTTTATTTGATTCATGGCAGACATTTTGGATTTATTATGAATTCTGTTTTATGAACTATTGTTAAAAAAAGACGTATTGTAGAATATTGAGTCACTAATTTGTCTGTTAACTTAAACGAAATATCTCTACATATATATAAAACAAACTTAATCTGTGTATGTGTTTGTGGGTTCGTTTCCTATACACTGAGACACGGCTAGGTCGATATTTTTAAATTTTTACACGAAATTGCTTGATGGGTCTGGGAGTGTTCTTACGTAGGTTTTGTATCGCAATGCGTCTGATTACAATCGAAAATCAATGATCGAAAAACCTGATTAAATAAGGAAAATTGATTTTGATCAAAGGTAACACTTTTATACAACCTAACACCACAAGTGAATTTAAGAAGTTCTATCATCGAACAAGCAGCAAAGACCAGCCTACGAAATACATTGTAGATTCTTTTATGAGATAAGCGTGCGATCGAAATGAATGTTTCTTTTTACAGCACAAGTGAACTATGATACTTGAATTTTATGCGTTTATTTCAAGTGTTTATGTAAAAATAATTTCTTAAAATCGAAAGTTGGTTCTTTAATAAGACAGGGGCTCGTTAGAAATGAATGTTTCTATTTTGAACACAATATAACAATTGTACTTTACTTGTCATTGTTATTTTAAACTTTAAATGACGCCATTATTTACAGATAATTTTATAAAATCAATAGTAGATTCTCTACAGTGCAATGTAGACTACAATGTATCGTGAACTAAGTTACGGTAGGGAAGCAGGTAAAGCTTCATCCCGGAAAACTGCAGGGTATGTGTTCATAACTAGAGCATTCAATCAATAGATTGGATTAAAAATATGCAATTTCATCGACTTCGGATGACAAGAAAAGTATGGGGATACGTTGGTTGATCTTCATTCAATCCTAGGCAACGACGAGTTCCCGTGCTAGTATATAATATTTGAGGGTCGATTCAAAAGTAATGTTTCCTATTTTATTACTGAAAAACAAAAACATCGGAAAGCTAGGAAAACAGGAATTTACTATTAAAACGAGCAAAACTTTGTGCGCCGTAATGTATTTTCTACATAGTCAGGTTCATTCTCAATATACTTTTTTCAACGAGGAACAATGAACAACTCGCTGATTTCCTAATTTAAACAGCCAAGCCAGAACACGTACAGATATTAACGACTCACGTGCCGAGTTAATCTCGCGTCAGAATTTAAGCCATGATGTGAGCGTGACTTCACTGGATTTAATGCATACGTAAGGAAAAGAGAGAACAGAAGAAAAAGGAAGTAATATGACCCATTTTATGACATGTCAATATATTCTTT
Source organism: Euprymna scolopes (assembly GCF_053919585.1). Taxonomy (NCBI): domain Eukaryota; kingdom Metazoa; phylum Mollusca; class Cephalopoda; order Sepiida; family Sepiolidae; genus Euprymna; species Euprymna scolopes. Next base: position 109,052,667 of record NC_136504.1, read on the forward strand.
TTTCAACAGCCTAATTTTTGCTGGCTACAGCAAGGGGAAAAGAAAAAAACAAGTTTATATTGAGAAGGTATGTATGACAATCACACGAGCCCCATCTTTATCCTCATTTAGCAGAAAGCTAACCACTTTTGAGTCTTAGAAATACTCGCTGTAACAAAACGTCTGATTTTAGCTAAACGCAAAGGACTGCTACCTGACAGGAAAGAGAAAAGAAAGAAATCAGAATAAAAATAGGAGACATTACTTTTGAAAAGCCTCTATTAAAAATACATAATTAATTTTGCCTTATATTCTCCCTCCCTGTCCTTCTTTCTCCCTCTCTGTATTAATATATATATATATATATATATATATATATATATATATATATATATATATATATATATATATATACATTTAAACATTCCGAACTTCCGGTCGCGTCATGAACTAGTGCTAAGACTTAAGATGTTTTCACTTTCTTTTCCATCTTCGCGGCACGGGTTCGAGCCTGCCTACCTACTACAACTTTTTTTTGTTGCTCAACACCACTCACCTCCAGACACGCGGGCAACGCCGATCACTCAGTTTAGTAATATATATATATATATATATATATATATATATATATATATATATATATATATATATATATATATATATATATATATATATATATATATATATATATATATATATATATATATATAAAATACCAGTAATTTACCCATATACTTTAAATATTAAATTAAAAAAGTAACCTACAAGATTCTGAAAATGTAGGTCGATTATATTGAGCTTTGCCTTGGTACGGTATTAGTGATAAAACACGTGTTAACAGAAGCAACAGAGAATCGGTTATTTCATATATATATATATATATATATATATATATATATATATATATATATATATATATACAGGAAAGACTACTTAATGACATAGTATGAATATATATTGGATATAATCAACATTAAATTATATAAGTCACATGTGGAAGGTATTAAAATGAACCTAGAGATGTGTTGTAGCCTTGTATGGAAATAAAGGATTTGATAATATAAATTTACCTAAAATATTTAATAATCCAAAACCTATCCAATTACTATCAAATGAGCTACAAACAAAATATCAAAATCCAACAGTTATATATAAGCCGATCCTACGTGACAAAGTCTTCAATTAAAAAAAAACAGTTGAACATATTAATATAAATGATAATATTAAAAATATTCCAGGATGTGAATGTAATTCCTCACCTTTTTGCAATGGTGCGATAGAAAATGTAATTCCACGTAAATTAATGATAGTAAAAATGTAAAAATAAGAAAACTCCTTAGTAAAGGTCTAAATTATAGATAACCTAAATGCCTAAATTACACTAAAGAAGTAATTAAAGCACTAGAGAGTTTTATTATGTCTATGGCAAATAAATACAAGTTATTATAGTCTACGTTTGATGCATGGAAGAAAAATGTACTTGAATTCGTAAATAAAAAAGTTGAACGTCTAAACAAAACCTAAAATACTAATGCTCTCCTTAGAAATACTTAAGGAACTAAAAATACTTAGAGATAAGTTTTTAATAGTTAACATTGCAAAGCGATAAATAATATAGATTTTATATGCGAAAAATATTATATATAACGTTCATTGTTTGAAGTAGAAATTATCGGTAAAGTTTCTGACACCTATAAATTAAGTAATAATAATTTACATAAGATTATTCTGAATAATAGTATTATTAATGAAAATGTAGGATTAAAGAACGAAAAAAAATTCAATGTATGTACTGCATATTTCAACTGCACGAAAACCCAGTTAGCGCCAGGTTTATTGTAACCTCAAAGATATGCATTACCAAACCTTTAAGTAAAGATATATCTAAAGTGTTTAAATTAATTATAATAACCTAAATAAATAATTTCCATCAGAAACGAACATTCAATAGTAATATAAATCTATTTTTGGTGGTAAATAATCACCACCTAATAAAAAAAACATTACATAAAAGCAAAATTTAATGAAACTTATGATTTTAGGACGTTATATACTAAAATTCGACACGAAATACTTAAGAAAATTAAATATAAATGTACAGTTAATAAAAGTAAATTCGTGGACATTTCTAAATCTAAAGGTTTCTGGTGTAAAAAATAAAAATAGTAAGCCTAGTGTTTTAAAATACTTATATATATATATATATATATATATATATATATATATATATACATATATATAGACTTATATATACATATATATACTTATATATTTATTTATATATATAAATATATATTTATATATATATATATGTACCTACCCTATATATATGTTTCACAAAAGCATGTTAGAGGTTTTTAGAATGGCTCCCGTTATGTTAAAATTAATATATATATATATATATATATATATATATATATATATATATACTAGCAAAAGTACCCGTCGTTTACTGGGTTCAAAAACAGCCTACAGAAAATAGACTCTGATTTATTAAAGTATGATAGGTTATGAAAAGGAAGGGCTGTAAAGATATAGCTTCGAATTCGGGGGTTTCAAAACCAAAGAAAATATGATGAAAGTAAAAATAAAATAGATAAACCCCATAATTTATTATACCATACCTGTTCACACGGAAACACTTATCACAATATTCTGTGGATCTATATTAAAAAAAAACTTGTTAAACTTTGTGACATATTTCCATTCTATGGAGGTCAGGCGCGAACGAACACCCATAATTTTATTATACAATCCCTATTCAAGTTACAACATACTTATCAAATTATTCTTATATACATCTATATCAAGAACACTTGTAAACGTTTTTTTTCCATACTTAGTGGACCAGGCGCGAACGCAGACGCCACAATTTTAATGAACCACCGTTCTGCAGCATCAAACATACACATTCCCGTGTCTCGAGACATTTTCTATCATTTTTTTAAAAATAGTCAACCATATAGGAGCCTATTCGTGACCAGACACACACACACACACACACACACACACACTCACACACACACACACGAAGACATTCTGCTTTATATTATATATATATGTGTGTGTGTGTATGTGTGTGTGTCATCATGAATATACATCTTATATATCCAAAAGAATTATTAAAGAAATGTACATATATATATATATATATATATATATATAGAGAGAGAGAGAGAGAGAGAGAGAGAGAGAGAGAGAGGGAGAGAGAGAGAGAGACTAGTGTTGCCCGGGTGTTTGGATGTGTATGTTGAGCATAAAAAAGCGTTAAATTTTGTTTTTAACTCTGACCCTTATTATGGCCCCTTAAAAGTTATTGGTTTGAGCTCAAATCAAGTTAAGTTAGATCCCTGTCCAAAGAACCTATACCTAAAATTTCAAGTGTTTTGACTCTAAATTGTCGAAGGAGTTTGGTAGAGTTCTCAAAGGTCAAATCGTTGAACTTTGACCCCTTAACAGACAAATTTCTGGCCGAACACGGATTACATAGAGTTTCCCAAATCTCCATACCCTGTATATCAAATTTCGAGTCGTAGACTGCAAATTGACATAGTTATTGCGTAGGGAAATGTACACAGACACACAGACACGCTCAATTTTATCGATGCAACAAAAATATATACGTACTAGCATGGGTGCTCGGCGTTACCCGGGTGTTTTGAGGTGCATGCTGAGCAAAACCAACAAAACGAACGGTCAATTTTTTTAAAAATTTGACCCGCATTATGACTCCTTAAAAAGTATTGTTTAGGGCACAAATATATTTATTAAGTTAGATCCATGTCCAAGGAATGTATATCTAAAATTTCACGTGTTTAGACCCAAAATTGTAGGAGGAGTTTGGTAGAGTTCTCAAAGGTCAAATCGTTGAACTTTGACCCCTTAATCGCAAAATTTCTGTCCGAAAACCAATCACATCGATTTTCCCAAATCTCAGTATTCTGTATATCAAATTTCGAATCTGTAGGCTTAAAATTGACAGAGTTATTGCGTAGGAAAATGTACACAGACACACGGACACACACACAGACACTTTCACTTTGTCGGAACTCTTTCCCCAAAATACCGTAAACAAATATATATATATATATATATATATATATATATGTATATATATATGTATATATATATATATATATATATATTATCATGAATAAAAAAAATCATATATCCAGGACATATAATTATCATGGTTATAGGAGATTTATTGACTACCTTGTATGTATAACCGATAACATTTTTTTTTTTAAAGTACACATCTTATATATCCAAAATAATTTGAATTATATTGTGAGGATATAAATTTTTTTTGTTTTTAAAATATTCGATAAAAGAAATTATGTCCCCTTTCAAATGACGCAGCATAATAGTCCCTGCCCTACATATATGTTTCGCAAAAGCATATGTCAGAGATTTTGAGGAATGGTTCTCGTTACCTTAAAAATCAATAGATCTTATACCCCAAGTTTCTAGCCTAATAATAAGGATAATTAA
>NC_136504.1:109062139-109144639 GCF_053919585.1 Euprymna scolopes
CAAAGTATGTAAATAAATAAATATGCTATTTTAATTTATGCAGATTTTGTATTTATTATTATAGGGTCAATTATGTATTGATAATTATTTACCCAAATTATTTCTAGAATTTTCAGCACCCGCCGTTCTGTCATTGTTGCTAAGCAACGACATGGAAAAATGGCTTTACCGATGATAGATAAATTAACATAACGGTTTGGATTATCGTTAATAGTCGGGAGGTATTCTGAGAAACAAACTTAACTAAGATCACTCCCAGACTTATACACTAAAACTCTGTAAATTTTTAAGATAATCTGTTCATCCGTCTCAGAGTCTATAAAGAGCGAACTCACACTCACATAGACAAAGTTGCATTTATATAATTGTAGAGATGTAGATATACGAAATATGGACGAATTAAAATGTCATACTTAAGCGTATTTTACGAACGGGCAAAGCTGGGATAGAAATTTAAAACAATAAGATAAGTACAAAATAAAACTGTTCAATTTCGTAAAGCTAGTTGAATATTTTTTATATTAAAGGATTCGGGACTTTTGTTTGGAAATAAAACAAGAATTTAACAGGTTGTGTGATGTAAGATAACTAACACATAAAGCATGTAGTGGACACAACTAAAGAACATGTAGAAATTAAGATGAACGTTTGCAAACCCCGAGTAAATTATGTATAGAGTTGTCTTTGTTAAAGACGTTTCGTTCGATGGAAACGTATCTGAACAATATTACTTTCAAGAAAAGACCAATCGCCGAACAAAACCATTTCATTTATATTCTGTTAAAATGTTCATTCGTCTCGATTACAAGAACGTATCTAAAATGTATTTGTTCTGTTTTGTAAAGTGTCCAATTAAATCTGATTATAACCCCCACCTCCATAAAAATATACTAGACGATACGACACGATAACAAACAGACATGCATATACGCAAGTATATAACATATTCGTTTTAAATTATACATACATCAAGGTCTACATGAACACAGTCACATAAACTAAAGCTATCTTACATGACACGTATATATGTACACACGCTAACGACAGGGTCAGCTATATATATATATATATATATATATATATATATATACATATATATATATACATATATATATATATATATATTATGTGGTTCTAGGATAGAAGTGATTTAAGCAGTTACAAACATAAAAATATCAGCCATCAGCTAAAAGCAAAATCAAATATATAGCTCTTCAGCATTATTCGTTAAAATCCGAGCAATATAAAAAAATGCATATAAAAAATTAAATTAGCAGCGTTGATAATGATAGAAATGTATATTTGCGTATGCATATAAGCAACATATTTCAGCGACTTACTCCTGCAAAATTTTGAACAATTTTTAAATATTGACCCTTGACGACTATTTTTACCCGATTAAAACTAAGTCGATTTATTTCTACAGTAAAATCCCTTATATAGCGAGTATCAAGTTTGTAGACCAAAAATTTACAGAATAGATTGATAGAGATTGTTCTTCACAAATACACTAAGTTACTTATATATATATATATGTACATATATATATACATATATATATATATATATATATAGAGAGAGAGAGAGACTTATATGTAATATACTGAGTTCGTGTACTTCAGTAAATTTTCATATACCAATAGGTTTTAAGCCAAAATGGTTGACTTAAGGATTAAGCTACAAAATTATCACATTTCATAATTGAGCATTAATATACTGTGTGTGAAAAATCAAGACTTCAAGACAAGGTGTTGATGGCAACGAAAAGTGTATTTCGTTTTATGTTACAATTTTTTCAATGTCCAGTTCGACAGTTTCAAGCATTATATTGTTTGAAAGTTTTCAAACACCAGCATTTCTTCAGAGTTTATGAATAAACACACTTTTGGCAATGTAGCATTTTTTGAATAGAAAGAAAAAAAAGGGGGGGGGATCCCTAACGGGAAAAACATGCGAGAAAAATTTACCTTGGTTGTGGTTACGGAAAATCCCATTTAAATATGTATATATAAGCTTCAAAAGGAGAAACAAAACAAATCAGTGTAAGTGTACGATCGTTTCGGGCGCACGCGTTTACCCTATATCTGCGGTACTTCTATGGTCTATTATTCTCTATAATACACACACACGTACAAACACACACACACACACACACACACACACACACACATATATATATATATATATATATATATATATATATATATATATCAGTTAGAGTGATATACTTGCCTCGACGCCGCTCTCGCAATATATTTTGTGGTTGTATATATCAATGCTTTCCAGCCTATTCATAGCTCATGTATCGCTTTATCGAGCTATCTAAAAGAGAAATTTATGTTATTTATTTGAACGTATTTACTATCCCAAGTAGTTAAACTATGTATACTCACAAGAGACTATATACATAAATATATATAAATATATATATATATATATATATATATATTTATGTACATATATATATATATATGTATATATATATATGTGAAAGATATATATATATATATATATATATATATATATATATATATATATATATATATATATATATACCAAGACTATATAAAATCAAAATCCATCTAATTTCCTGACTTTCCCGAAAAAACATTCGTCTAGCTGAAACCACCATTAATAATTTCGCCCACTCTTTATCTGTTCCTTAATCTAAACGTAGATCCCATGAAAAACACTTCTTTCTTAAAACTAAATGCCTGTGGAACTCTCTTCTGTTTGCATGTTTTCTAACTGCCTGCAGTATGGCCGCTTTCAAATTCTTGATAAGTAATCCCCTTTAGTAATCCAATTTACCAAATTTCAACAACTAACGTTATCTACATTTTCCCGTTGACTACTTATTTGCCCTCATCCTCGAGTGGCTTCTTGGCTATGGTCAGTAGTGACTCCTTTTTAAAAAAAAGTATTTCTTTAACTAAACGTAAATAGAACTGGGAAATTTTGAATAGATATTTGGCCAACGGGATGGCATTTGCCTTATACATGAATTAAATCGCATTTTGCTTTTGGCCTGCAACCAAACACAACATTTCGCTAAAGAAGCTGCACCTCAGATTCCTCTTCCTTCTTTTTATCCTCTACAAAATGTCTTCAGAGACATACCAGTGTTTAAAGGTCAGCTCTTTGAGGTTCCGCAGAAAAAAAAAGACCATATGTTTATCCACAGAAAAACTATATTTTACTTTTTGTTCCTTTTTCTGTCACGCATTTTGGAATGCTTTCTGCGAAACACGAACAAGAATGTAAATGTTTTGATTTTGAAAATCAAGCGTACCGTTCTAGTTCCATTGACCTTTTTTATGAAGAACAAAAACTTAAACAACTTATTGTATTGTTTAATCATTTATTTTAATGGTATAACTCTTTAGGAAAAAGATCATTTTATAATGCTATACTATAGAGATATATTTTCATTAACTTTTTAATTATATCCTTCAATATTTCCTGGTATTATTCAGTTTTTAATAGGTATTGACCTTTTATTTTTACAGACTTTTAATGGGGTTCTTATATTCGTTTGATTATCCTAGTATACAGTAATGGGGGCATTAAGTTTTAATGGCCTCTTACAATCACTATAAAAATCCAAGTCTAATACGCTTGCTAATTATAGCGACACCCAAGAGGCTGACTCACTACTATTCAGAACATACCGACAAACATTTCTTCGTGGTCACTTTTTTGTACAATATATTTTTCCACCAAAACTGTCCTTCGAGTCTTTCTTTATGATCCTTTCGTAAAACCACAATAACGAACGACGATGTATTTGATCAAACTACGTGCTATTTCAAGGAACTACGTCAACAACATATACGTTACGAAGAAGTGTTTTATACGATAAATGTTAGTCTTCTAAAAACACGTACAATGGATTGTTCAGAAAATATGACGATTAAATGTTTTAATAACGGGGACAGAAACCATAAAACTTACATTGAATTTTACAAGATTCTGGACAATTTTTTCTCGAGAAATCTAAGAAAGAAAACAAAACAGATAATGAGATTGTTCAACAGGTAAAAATTATATAAAAAAAATAATACTCTCATTCTGAATTACCGCGACCCAACGCTAAACTAAAGACTGATATATTAACAGTCAGAATATACCGACAAACGTTCCTTTGTGTTCACTTTCTTGTACGATATATTTTTCTACCTTTTCTCTTTGTTCGAGTCTTTGTCCTGACCCTTTCCTCAGACTATAATAACTTACGACGGTGTATTCGATCGTACTGCGTACCTACCTCTCCCGACCTTGGTTTGGTCATAAGTCGAGAACATCACCATCATGAAATCCAACAACACTCAAGCAAGCGTGATCACCGCCATCGGTCGAGCATTCGCTGAGCTTCCGTCGGCACTTGAGAAAAAGACATGATTGAGGTTTAAGGCGGATACATTAAATAAATGTCAGCTCTACTACATGATCAAGTTACTTGAATTGATTTTTTTTTCAATAAAATTTCAAATATAAAGCAGTAGAGGTGTTTTCTTTAGAGCGAAGGTTACATCGTTCTACCCTGTATAAGTGTGAACGAAATAAATATACATGAAACGAATATGATCTACAACATTGCCGAAACTAATAATAATTATATTACTACTACTATTACAAATAATAATAATAATAAGAAGAAGAAGAAGAAGAAAAGAAGGTGAACAACAAAAACGTCAACAACAACAGCAACAGCAACAACTAAAAATGTATGATTGTGTACGAAAAAACAAAATGGACTTGAACAAACGCAGTAGAAATTATCTAAAATATGGCTGAAAATAATAAGAAGAAAAAGTAAAAGAAAAAGAATACATGACTGAAATCAAAATACAAAGAGGTATCTTCCATTTCTTATTACTATTACTGTTGATTATAACAATGAAAAGAAAATGATAAGCCGGATACACGTTCACTAATACGGAAGAAAGAAGAAACCACCTAATGTGTATGGATGGCTTTAAACTATGTACAAAAACAAAGATAGAACAAGAGACGCTAATAAACACAACACGAATCTTTAGCGAGGATATCCGGAATGGAAAATGCGCACTGCTGACCATGAGGACGGGAAAACTGAAAGCAACAGAAAGTATAGCACTACAGAGTTACACAAAATGAGGGCACGAGATGAACATGATAGCTATTATAATTGAACGCCGACACATCAAAGCAAGAGAAATGAAAGATATCATTGGAAATAAATACATCAGAAAAACAAGAAAACGCCTCGAAACTAAACTATATAGTAGAAACCTAATTAAAGGAGGAAACACGGAGACTGTGTCATTAGTAAGATACTCTCGACCATTTATCAGCTGGGCCCAAAATGACTAAGTAATCTCGACCAGATTGCATGTAGTGCATCGTGCTTCATGATGATGCAGAATGCACTACACTTAAAAGATGATACTGGCCGATTATATGTGAAAAGGAAAGACGAGGGAAGATGGCTGGTTTGTATAGAAGAGTGTGTGAATGACAAAAAAAAAAATAGAAAAATATATAAGGCAGAATACCGAAAGAATAATTACTGTAGCAGGAGACACGGGTGAAACAAATAAAATAGAAAAAGAGGCAAAGAAAAATGGGAAGAGAAACAGCTACACGGATGATTTATAAGATGACAACATTTGAGATAAACTCATCCAACTAGCACGAACGAACTAGACAGAAATTAAACACACAGAAACGACAAGAGATATATATAAAAGGCATAGAAACATCAGAGAGAATCAACGGTATTACTGTAAGTCACCGGCTCCTTTTTTTTGCGCGTGTGTTTTACCATAAACTGGCACCATACCAAATAAAGGAACGTCAATGAGGATGGAAAGACCGAGGAAAGACAGCAGTAACCAGATCACCGCTGGTTAGGCGCAGAGAGCTGAAAAGAATCTGGATGATGAAGAAAATAAAGATAACACCTATAATAGTAAGAGCACTAAGAACAATTCCGAAAACTTTGAAAAAAGAATGGGAGAAATTGGAATTAGAGGAATGGCTGGAAAGATACAACGAATAACAATAATGAAAACAGCTGAAATATTACGGAAAACGCTTGAATGCGGAGGCTGATATACATCTGCTGCAAAGACCAAATATGAAGGGTTACATGGAAACAAAAACATTGAGGCTACATAACTAAAAGTCCGCTACCGCTATCACCCTTGCCTCATCATCGACCTCCCCCCAAAGATTGATGCCAAATAGCGGAGAAATGTGAAGGGGGATGGAAAGACCAAGAAGAGAGCGCTAAACAGACTTCTGCTGGACAAGTGCGAAAAGGACTGGGAACTTGAGGAGGCTTATTGCCACTCAAACACCAGTGAAGACCAATGGCCATTGCCAGCGAGTAATCAATGGAAAGCGGTTGTTGCGATAATGTAAATTTATTTTCAAATGTTATCGGAAAATGTAGAGAGTACTGGAAATCTCAGGAGACTTGTTGTCACTCAGTTTCTAGGGAACGCCACAGGTTCACCTCACGAAGAGATCTTTGATAACTTGTGTGAAAGATCCTTGTGAGCCAATAATAATAATAATAAAAAGAAGAATCACAACAACAACAATAAGAAGAACAAGATTAATCACAACATTAATAATAATAATAATAATAATAATAATAATAATAATAATAATAATAATAATAATAATAATAATAATGATATAAAGATAATAATTCTGATTTCGCTTATGAACGTCTCACTGGAAAGGGATGGGATTCATTTCCAGAGAATTTCCCTTAATCCCGGCTTCAAACCAGGAGCTTCAAAGATCAAGGGTTTTCCTACGGATGTTGGTGGTACTTATAATTGCAGAGGTTTGAAGGCCGCCTAAAACATGGGGATTTGTAGTTTTTTCAATTGTTCTTCCAGACGACTTGACACTACTCCTAGTGTACCAACTAAGACCGCGATTATTTGTGTTTTAACCCCGTGTATACGCCTTATCTCCAAGGCCAATGGAGCATAATTGCCCCACTTCTCATTCTCCTTCTCTCTCACATTCCTGTCCCAGGGTACTGAGAGAATAATAATAATAATCATATTAGTAGTAGTAGTAGTAGTAGTAGTAGTAGTAGTAGTAATAATAATAATAATAATAATAATAATAATAATAATAATAATAATATGTTAAAAGGAAAAAAAACCTGAATGGACTGATAGGCAGTAAATGTACAAAAAAAAAAACAACTTGAACAAGCAGAATGATATGATGTAAAATATTGGCGAAGTAAATCGACAAAAAGTATTCAAACGGCATTATTTATTTATTTTTTTGTAACTTTCTTTTCATAGAACTTTTGTTAGCAATAAAGACCACGTAGACATAGCTGCTAGCGGTTTTACATTATCGATAGTATTCATTGTACTTGCAAAGGTGGTTACTGTCACTTCATGCCAAGAGACGGCAAGCCAATACTCTTGCTACACATAAAATAGTAATTGAAATAATAATAAAACTAATATTATTAATGAGAATAATATGTTCTAATATAAATCTCACCTGTCTGTTTAAATGTATGTATGTATGTATGTATGTATGTATGTATGTATGTATGTATGTTGACCGTAGCACCGTGTATATTTGTATGTGTGTATATGTGTATTGGGGTGGAGAGGGCTCCCGTAAGCCGTGGTGAAGGCAACCTTTCTAAGAGAAGCAAATCCCTGATTTAAAAAAAAACATAAAGCGGAAGACCAGTACCCGCATTAAGCTGGTCTGCAGTTTATTTTTTTGCTGGCTATCTTGCTCTTGCTTGTTGCTGGATCTCAACATTTTGAACCGAGAGAGAGACTTAGCTGTCGTACAAAGCTAAGACTCTGTAACATCATCTTTGTATAGATACTCCCTCAGCCATTTGGGCTCATGGATTTTAAATGTCTGAGAGAGTGGCACTCGTCTGACAAGACGTTGCAATCATCATGTATGTATGTATGCATCGCAAAAACTTTCAACAAAGGCAACGGATTTTCACTAGATCGGTATCATTTTGAATCTCAACCCTTCGGACTACAAATATCGAAGAATTGGATAAAAACATTATATCTTTCACCCTCAACTGGTCACTTTTCTACAGGGAGGGGGTCGCTTTTCTCGCCGATATTTTCGAAAGTCATACCCCCTCTTTGATTGACTACCCTTGATTTAAACATACATTACTTCCGGTTTGGCGAAAGGTGCAACAGATAACGTGTCACGTTTTTTTTTTTTTTTCACTTTCGTTTCCTGCTTCGCAGTACGGGTTCGAGCCTGCGTGCCTACTACCACTTTTTGTGTTCGCAATTTACACATACCTACACTTTTTTTCCGCATATCGTCAGGGGTTCGAGCCTGCCTACTACAACTTATTTATTTTTCATTTTATTTATTTTTTATTTTTGCTCAGCACACATTTCCAAACACCCGGGTAACACTGAGCACAAAGGCTAGTAACAATAGAAGTTGCTTTTAATAGCAATACTACTACTCTCAATGAAGAGTCGGAGAATGTAAATGCGAATGAAAATTAAAATAGACTGGAACCAATATACTTATAGGCGCGTTTCTTTCAGAACCATACCGAGAAAATTTGGACAAACTTGCTAGAAAATAATCGATTGTCATTTGTGTGTAATTTGCTTGTTTTAGGCAATCTTATAGAAAAGTTTAAGACACATTTTTCACTGTTTGTCAATAGTGAATCCTTAATCAAAGAACGCGTTATTCAAACGCTAAGTTGTATAAGCGTCAATACGTCATTTAGTTGAACTAAAAGCTGGAACAATAAAATTGGCACCCCAGAAAAGACGAGATGATTCCATTTCCCTTTGATGAAACCCGTTGTTTTTTTTTTTGCAGACCATCTAGTTGTTAGCCAGTTATTTACAAATCACAAGAGTGATAGGATCGTTCTGTCATGTTTGAAAGTGGCGTAATGTTCAACGAGCGGGATAGGAGATGCGGCTCGGTACAACTCATGCTCTCTATGGATTACCGTTTTAGCAACATAACCATTGCAAGTATACTTAAAATACAAATCCAGGGGATTCGACGCTTGAGAGCACTACCAAACGAAATTTCCCGGCACGGTTATGGTTTTTAGTGGGGTTTCAAGAGAGGGCCTCCTCATACCCTGTCACGTTCGAAGTTGGCTTGATAGTCAACATTAAAGTGTACCTAGATTTACTGAAAAGTGTTGTGATCTCCTGGTGCAATCATGTGGCCGCTGGCAGACCCTGGGTGTAGTAGCTGGACTCGTCGCCGGCCCACTAGTCCAAAATGACCCAGGCTTCGTTTCAGAAGAAGTGCTACGACTTTTTACCGTTCTCTCACTGGCAACTCTCCTTCCCCCGACCTGAACCTGTTGGATTACTTCATTTTGTTTATACATAGAAAATATCACCGACATGACCCACAATACCAAAGCCAGCCTAATCGCCGTCATCCGTCGAGTATTCGCAGAGCTCCCGTCGGCGCTTGTACAAAAGTCATGTTCCTAGTCTGGGACTTGTACCGAGACGATACTTGAAGCTTAAGGGGACGACATTAGATAGATTTCAGCTCTGTTACATAATCATCTGAATGGGGTTTTTTCAATAAAAGTTTTAAAATAAAGCTGTAGTGTCGTTTTTTTTAAGCAACAAATTTATCATTCCACCCTGTCAGAGTGTTCAGTAATTTAGTTTTTGTGTGGGGGTTGGGATAAAAGAGGGACACCATTGTGACATTACGTAGCAGGAGGAAATATGCAAGGTGGGCAAATTATATTTATTTATGTTATTTTTACTGAATTATTGTCTATATATCGTTAAAATAAATAACCTAATAAAAGAGCTACTTAAACGAATGCTATCTTCTAAAATAAACAAAGATATAAGAAAAAAATAGCATATTATATTATATATAAGCTCAAATATGTAAAACTGGAAATAGAAATGAATCAAATATAAATAGGTCGGTAATTCTTTTTAAAAAGGCCTCGACATTACAATTCAGTAAATTAAATAAAATAGTTTGTATAGAAATACACTGGCTATAAGGTCACTTAGAATCTGATATTATTAAAACATATCCTGATATATAGAAACCAAATATTAAAATAAAATAAAATAATAACATATGGAATATAATCCATTAACTTTTAACTAATCAAAATTAAAAGCGTATAAAAATATAATAAAGATATAATAAAATATAAAAACGCAAGTATTCATGAGTTACCTCCTCCTTTAATTAAAATAAAAAAGGGATCAAAAGATTAAAGAATTAAAAAGATACATTAATTACTCCCCTTGGATCTGTCAGAAATAATCGACCAAGACATGAAGCCGTGTCGATTACGAACAAAATAAGACAAAATAAATTAAATTAAATATTTTAACACACATTTACTAAAATATATTAAATAAATAATTGAGAAATTGATATTAAAAGGAAATATATAGAAATAGGGTCAGACTATAATTAAATAAAAATGGATATTATTAGAGGTAATGTGTGCTGTCCTAGTTTTCCTCAGAAAGATAAACAATAAACAATATGGCTGACGAAAGCCTAACATTATTTACCATTAATTGGTCCCACTTATGTTAGGCTTGAAACCGACGGTACAAATGTTTTTCTGACCTTCTGTACAAATATATATATATATATATATATATATATATATATATATATATATATATATATACTGTGTAAGCAAAAACAAGATTTTAAAACAAGGTGTTGGGGGCAAACAAAAAGTGTATTTCAATTTACGTTACAATTGTTTCCATGTTCAATTCGACAATTTCAAGCATTATGTCGTTTGAAAATTTTCAAAACAAGTATTTCTTCAGACTTTATGAATAAGCACACTTTTGGCAATGGAGCATTTTATAATTGCATATAAGTCTATCTACCTATCTATCTATCTATATATATATATATATATACACATATATATATATATATGCAATTATGCAATAATTGTATGCGTATATATGAATAAATGTATATATATATATATATATATATATATCATTGCAAAATAAAGACAACAAAATATAACATATCATTTATTTCCGTGTGTTACAATTGTTTCAAAACCATTTGGACACACACACACACATATATATATATACATATATATATAAATATATATATATATATATATATATATATATATGTTATATTATTTAAAAATAATCCATAAATAGCCATTCTTCAGACACTAAAATACATTTGTCATATATATATATATATATATATATATATATGTGGGTGTATGTGTGGGTGTTCATTATCACTATTTTAAGGAAACAAGCAGTTTGACTCATCTGTCTCTTCCTCATTTTATTTTATTTTATTTATTTATTTATGTTTTCGATTTCATTTGAATTGAGTTATTATCACGCATCCGTATTTCTTGTTTTTAGATGATAGTTCAACAATTTTCTATTTTTATATTCCTTTTATATTTTAATGTTCTTTTTCTATTTTCACAATAATTTTTTTCCACTCTCATCTATTTAATTCCAAGCAACACTTTTCAAATTTTAGTCGCTATTTATATGTCCAGCAATTAATTTCTTAATTTTCCTTTATTTCCTATCATTTTCTCGTTTACATATAATGAGATCTTTGTTTTCCCTTTTCTTTTTCACGTTTTATTTTGTAAGAAAATCTACAAATGAAAAGGTTTCTGAAATAATTTTTCTTACTTCATCTCAGTCTGGTCGTGTAATCAATTTCAAAGAAAAATCTGCCATTTTTAACCTTTTTTATTTTTAACCATTTTTATATTTTTGTTTTTTAATTTAAACTCTTCCGTATCATAATACGATTAAACCCACACTTACTTAGTCATAATTTTATTGAAATTCATATTTTTAATTCACTATTTGATTATTGTCTTTACTAACTCCAATGCTTAGTCTTTAACTTGTATTTCACAAATGATTTTCTTTATAGCAATCTAAGTTAAATTTCTCCCTTGGTTGATTTCAAACGTATATTTTTATATGTTTAAATTTTAATTGAATCCTACTTCTCTTGTCTAGGTTATACTTAGTTTATTTTTTTCATTAGTGACCTACTACTTTATTTATAGCATCGTCCTAAATTCCTTATACCTTGTATTAAATTTAACAGTCTCTTACAACACTTACATTTGATTCAAAACATATTTCCTTATTTTTATGCATGTTTTTTTTTATCAGGTCCAAGGCATAGTAATAGGAATTTATTTCTATGTAGATATATTTGTATAGCATCGAACTTATCGAATTTATTTCTATCTAGATATATTTGTATAGCATCGAACTTTTAGAATTCACTATGTGGTACGACTCAAGTAAGCATAGATTATATATATATATATATATATATATATATATATATATACATACATATATATGTATATATGTATATTTGGTAAAACTGGTAATTAGTAAAAACCTGAAGAGAGTGCTCAATACTATTGCAGAGCAAATATGTGTTTTATTTTTTATTACCGTTTTATCTGTTTGGCAACATATGTTTCAGATGTTGGACCATGTTTACGGTCTAACAGCCTTGTCAGACCTTAAAGAATTGGTTGTTAGTATTAGGAAGAAGTGTTTTAGAAGAAATACGAGAGAAAAAAAAGATAGAGAAAGAGAGGGGTTGAGGTAGGAAATATTAAGAGGGAGGGAGACGAGTATTGACAATATTTCAGTTTTGAGGGTTAAGATACATTAGATTGTATTGTGAGTGGGGGTAGTAGATTCAAGTAGGCGTGGGTGGAGATATATGGAAATAGTTAGGGGAAGGTGGAGAAATGATGGTAAAAAAAGAAGGGGGAAGGAGAGGAGGGGGAGTTTCAATTTAAAATTTTAACTGCCTTTTGCTTGTTCGGTGAGGTATATTAAGTAGGTGAGAGAAAGAGAGAGGGAGAGCGAGAGGGAAAGAGAGGGAGAGAGAGGGAAAAGATTAGTGTAGGTGTCATATTTTGGCAGGTACAGGGTTCATTGAAAGTTTTTCTAGTCGCTATAAGTCGACTTGTCCATATCAGTTTACAATGAGCTGTTTTTTTTTTAAATAATACATACGTTGCAGGCGCAAATACGCATATATATATGTATGTATATATATATATATATATATATATATATATATATATACATATGTATGCACACCTCTACACATCAAAATACAAACACATACGCACACACACATACATATAAACTAAAAAATGTATATGCGGACACACATGGATCCATATGCAGACATACACAGACATATACACACATATACATATATATACACACCTATATACATATATGTGGAGATATAGATCTCCAGTAAGAAGTGGGTGTACATATACATATATACATACATACATACATACATACATACATACATACATACATACATACATGCATACACATACAGACACATCTACCCCTATACTCTCCCCATGTTAAATAATAATTTTGAAATAATAACCTTAATATTTCAGGTCCCAGTTGTTCTTTAGTTTTTTTTTTTCGTATTTAAATCATCACAATAAACCATTGTTAATACTGTATGCTTTTTTTTACATCATTCATTTCTGTATTACGTTTAAGTTATTTTAAACCCCAGTCTTCCCATGTTAAATAATAATTTCGAAATAATAACGTTAATATTTCAGTGCGCAGGTCATGGGCAAATGCAAAAAATAAGATTGAAATTAAACATAAAACAAGTGATATCACCGGAAGCCTGGAAAAATCATGGATTACAATAGAAAAATTTTAAAATAAAATGTAATCTGGTTAAGCTTAAACATAGAAAAGTAAAGTACTAGTTGTTAAAACTGGAAAGAAAAGGACAATTTATTCTAGTAATTGTATAATAAATTCATAACTTTAAATATTGCGGCATTAATATTTTTTTAATATTCAATATAATATTTGTATATAATGAATCTTTAATGGTGTAATATTTTGTTATGAATTTATATTATTTACTAGAATATCTGGCCCTTTTCTTTTCCAGTTTTAACAACAAGTAATTTACTTTTCCATGCTTAAGCTGAACCATATTACTTTCATGCTTGAATTTTTCTATTGTAATATATATATATTAGGGTTTTCCTAAGGATGTTGTTGGTACCTATAATTGCAGAGGTTTGAAGGCCGCCTAAAACATCGGGGATTTGTAGTTTTTTCAATTGTCCTTCCAGACGACTTGACACTACTCCTAGTGTACCAACTAAGACCGCGATTATTTGTGTTTTAACCCCGTGTATACGCCTTATCTCCAAGGCCAATGGAGCATAATTGCCCCACTTCTCATTCTCCTTCTCTCTCACATTCCTGTCCCAGGGTACTGAGAGAATAATAATAATAATCATATTAGTAGTAGTAGTAGTAGTAGTAGTAGTAATAATAATAATAATAATAATAATAATAATAATAATAATAATAATATGTTAAAAGGAAAAAAACCTGAATGGACTGATAGGCAGTAAATGTACAAAAAAAATCTTGAACAAGCAGAATGATATGATGTAAAATATTGGCGAAGTAAATCGACAAAAAGTATTCAAACGGCATTATGTATTTATTTTTTTGTAACTTTCTTTTCATAGAACTTTTGTTAGCAATAAAGACCACGTAGACATAGCTGCTAGCGGTTTTACATTATCGATAGTATTCATTGTACTTGCAAAGGTGGTTACTGTCACTTCATGCCAAGAGACGGCAAGCCAATACTCTTGCTACACATAAAATAGTAATTGAAATAATAATAAAACTAATATTATTAATGAGAATAATATGTTCTAATATAAATCTCACCTGTCTGTTTAAATGTATGTATGTATGTATGTATGTATGTATGTTGACCGTAGCACCGTGTATATTTGTATGTGTGTATATGTGTATTGGGGTGGAGAGGGCTCCCGTAAGCCGTGGTGAAGGCAACCTTTCTAGGAGAAGCAAATCCCTGATTTAAAAAAAAACATAAAGCGGAAGACCAGTACCCGCATTAAGCTGGTCTGCAGTTTATTTTTTTGCTGGCTATCTTGCTCTTGCTTGTTGCTGGATCTCAACATTTTGAACCGAGAGAGAGACTTAGCTGTCGTACAAAGCTAAGACTCTGTAACATCATCTTTGTATAGATACTCCCTCAGCCATTTGGGCTCATGGATTTTAAATGTCTGAGAGAGTGGCACTCGTCTGACAAGACGTTGCAATCATCATGTATGTATGTATGCATCGCAAAAACTTTCAACAAAGGCAACGGATTTTCACTAGATCGGTATCATTTTGAATCTCAACCCTTCGGACTACAAATATCGAAGAATTGGATAAAAAACATTATATCTTTCACCCTCAACTGGTCACTTTTCTATAGGAAGGGGGTTGCTTTTCTCGCCGATATTTTCGAAAGTCATACCCCCTCTTTGATTGACTAGCCTTGATTTAAACATACATTACTTCCGGTTTGGCGAAAGGTGCAACAGCTAACGTGTCGCGTTTTTTTTTTTTTTTTTTCACTTTCGTTTCCTGCTTCGCAGTACGGGTTCGAGCCTGCGTGCCTACTACCACTTTTTTGTGTTCGCAATTTACACATACCTACACTTTTTTCCGCATATCGTCAGGGGTTCGAGCCTGCCTACTACAACTTATTTATTTTTCATTTTATTTATTTTTTATTTTTGCTCAGCACACATTTCCAAACACCCGGGTAACACTGAGCACAAAGGCTAGTAACAATAGAAGTTGCTTTTAATAGCAATACTACTACTCTCAATGAAGAGTCGGAGAATGTAAATGCGAATGAAAATTAAAATAGACTGGAACCAATATACTTATAGGCGCGTTTCTTTCAGAACCATACCGAGAAAATTTGGACAAACTTGCTAGAAAATAATCGATTGTCATTTGTGTGTAATTTGCTTGTTTTAGGCAATCTTATAGAAAAGTTTAAGACACATTTTTCACTGTTTGTCAATAGTGAATCCTTAATCAAAGAACGCGTTATTCAAACGCTAAGTTGTATAAGCGTCAATACGTCATTTAGTTGAACTAAAAGCTGGAACAATAAAATTGGCACCCCAGAAAAGACGAGATGATTCCATTTCCCTTTGATGAAACCCGTTGTTTTTTTTTTTTGCAGACCATCTAGTTGTTAGCCAGTTATTTACAAATCACAAGAGTGATAGGATCGTTCTGTCATGTTTGAAAGTGGCGTAATGCTCAACGAGCGGGATAGGAGATGCGGCTCGGTACAACTCATGCTCTCTATGGATTACCGTTTTAGCAACATAACCATTGCAAGTATACTTAAAATACAAATCCAGGGGATTCGACGCTTGAGAGCACTACCAAACGAAATTTCCCGGCACGGTTATGGTTTTTAGTGGGGTTTCAAGAGAGGGCCTCCTCATACCCTGTCACGTTCGAAGTTGGCTTGATAGTCAACATTAAAGTGTACCTAGATTTACTGAAAAGTGTTGTGATCTCCTGGTGCAATCATGTGGCCGCTGGCAGACCCTGGGTGTAGTAGCTGGACTCGTCGCCGGCCCACTAGTCCAAAATGACCCAGGCTTCGTTTCAGAAGAAGTGCTACGACTTTTTACCGTTCTCTCACTGGCAACTCTCCTTCCCCCGACCTGAACCTGTTGGATTACTTCATTTTGTTTATACATAGAAAATATCACCGACATGACCCACAATACCAAAGCCAGCCTAATCGCCGTCATCCGTCGAGTATTCGCAGAGCTCCCGTCGGCGCTTGTACAAAAGTCATGTTCCTAGTCTGGGACTTGTACCGAGACGATACTTGAAGCTTAAGGGGACGACATTAGATAGATGTCAGCTCTGTTACATAATCATCTGAATGGGTTTTTTTCAATAAAAGTTTTAAAATAAAGCTGTAGTGTCGTTTTTTTTTTAAGCGACAAATTTATCATTCCACCGTGTCAGAGTGTTCAGTAATTTAGTTTTTGTGTGGGGGTTGAGATAAAAGAGGGACACCATTGTGACATTACGTAGCAGGAGGAAATATGCAAGGTGGGCAAATTATATTTATTTATGTTATTTTTACTGAATTATTGTCTATATATCGTTAAAATAAATAACCTAATAAAAGAGCTACTTAAACGAATGCTATCTTCTAAAATAAACAAAGATATAAGAAAAAAATAGCATATTATATTATATATAAGCTCAAATATGTAAAACTGGAAATAGAAATGAATCAAATATAAATAGGTCGGTAATTCTTTTTAAAAAGGCCTCGACATTACAATTCAGTAAATTAAATAAAATAGTTTGTATAGAAATACACTGGCATAAGGTCACTTAGAATCTGATATTATTAAAACATATCCTGATATATAGAAACCGAATATTAAAATAAAATAAAATAATAACATATGGAATATAATCCATTAACTTTTAACTAATCAAAATTAAAAGCGTATAAAAATATAATAAAGATATAATAAAATATAAAAACGCAAGTATTCATGAGTTACCTCCTCCTTTAATTAAAATAAAAAAGGGATCAAAAGATTAAAGAATTAAAAAGATACATTAATTACTCCCCTTGGATCTGTCAGAAATAATCGACCAAGACATGAAGCCGTGTCGATTACGAACAAAATAAGACAAAATAAATTAAATTAAATATTTTAACACACATTTACTAAAATATATTAAATAAATAATTGAGAAATTGATATTAAAAGGAAATATATAGAAATAGGGTCAGACTATAATTAAATAAAAATGGGTATTATTAGAGATAATGTGTGCTGTCCTAGTTTTCCTCAGAAAGATAAACAATAAACAATATGGCTGACGAAAGCCTAACATTATTTACCATTAATTGGTCCCACTTATGTTAGGCTTGAAACCGACGGTACAAATGTTTTTCTGACCTTCTGTACAAAGATATATATATATATATATATATATATATATATATATATATATATATATATATATATATATATATATATATATACTGTGTAAGCAAAAACAAGATTTTAAAACTAGGTGTAGGGGGCAACAAAAAGTGTATTTCAATTTACGTTACAATTGTTTCCATGTTCAATTCGACAATTTCAAGCATTATGTCGTTTGAAAATTTTCAAAACAAGTATTTCTTCAGACTTTATGAATAAGCACACTTTTGGCAATGGAGCATTTTATAATTGCATATAAGTCTATCTACCTATCTATCTATCTATCTATCTATCTATATATATATATATATACATATATATATATGCAATTATGCAATAATTGTATGCTTATATATGAATAAATGTATATATATATATATATATCATTGCAAAATAAAGACAACAAAATATAACATATCATTTATTTCCGTGTGTTACAATTGTTTCAAAACCATTTGGACACACACACACACATATATATATATACATATATATATATATAAATATATATATATATGTTATATTATTTAAAAATAATCCATAAATAGCCATTCTTCAGACACTAAAATACATTTGTCATATATATATATATAAATATATATATATATATATGTGGGTGTATGTGTGGGTGTTCATTATCACTATTTTAAGGAAACAAGCAGTTTTACTCATCTGTCTCTTCCTCATTTTATTTTATTTTATTTATTTATTAATGTTTTCGATTTCATTTGAATTAAGTTATTATCACGCATCCGTATTTCTTGTTTTTAGATGATAGTTCAACAATTTTCTATTTTTATATTCCTTTAATATTTTAATGTTCTTTTTCTATTTTCACAATAATTTTTTTCCACTCTCATCTATTTAATTCCAAGCTACACTTTTCAAATTTTAGTCGCTATTTATATGTCCAACAATTAATTTCTTAATTTTCCTTTATTTCCTATCATTTTCTCGTTTACATATAATGAGATCTTTGTTTTCCCTTTTCTTTTTCACGTTTTATTTTGTAAGAAAATCTACAAATGAAAAGGTTTCTGAAATAATTTTTCTTACTTCATCTCAGTCTGGTCGTGTAATCAATTTCAAAGAAAAATCTGCCATTTTTAACCTTTTTTATTTTTAACCATTTTTATATTTTTGTTTTTTTAATTTAAACTCTTCCGTATCACAACACGATTAAACCCACACTTACTTAGTCATAATTATATTGAAAGTCATATTTTTAATTCACTATTTGATTATTGTCTTTACTAACTCTAATGCTTAGTCTTTAACTTGTATTTAACAAATTATTTTCTTTATAGCAATCTAAGTTAAATTTCTTCCTTGGTTGATTTCAAACGTATATTTTTATATGTTTAAATTTTAATTGAATCCTACTTCTCTTGTCTAGGTTATACTTAGTTTATTTTTTTCATTAGTGACCTACTACTTTATTTATAGCATCGTCCTAAATTCCTTAGACCTTGTATTAAATTTAACAGTCTCTTACAACACTTACATTTGATTCAAAACATATTTCCTTATTTTTATGCATGTTTTTTTATCAGGTCCAAGGCATAGTAATAGGAATTTATTTCTATGTAGATATATTTGTATAGCATCGAACTTATCGAATTTATTTCTATGTAGATATATTTGTATAGCATCGAACTTTTAGAATTCACTATGTGGTACGACTCAAGTAAGCATAGATTATATATATATATATATATATATATACATACATATATATGTATATATGTATATTTGGTAAAACTGGTAATTAGTAAAAACCTGAAGAGAGTGCTCAATACTATTGCAGAGCAAATATGTGTTTTATTTTTTATTACCGTTTTATCTGTTTGGCTACATATGTTTCAGATGTTGGACTATGTTTACGGTCTAACAGCCTTGTCAGACCTTACAGAATTGGTTGTTAGTATTAGGAAGAAGTGTTTTAGAAGAAATACGAGAGAAAAAAAGAAGATAGAGAAAGAGGGGGTTGAGGTAGGAAATATTAAGGGGGAGGGAGACGAGTATTGACAATATTTCAGTTTTGAGGGTTAAGATACATTAGATTGTATTGTGAGTGGGGGTAGTAGATTCAGGTAGGCGTGGGTGGAGATATATGGAAATAGTTAGGGGAAGGTGGAGAAATGATGGTAAAAAAAGAAGGGGGAAGGAGAGGAGGGGGAGTTTCAATTTAAAATTTTAACTGCCTTTTGCTTGTTCGGTGAGGTATATTAAGTAGGCGAGAGAAAGAGAGAGGGAGAGCGAGAGGGAAAGAGAGGGAGAGAGAGGGAAAAGATTAGTGTAGGTGTCATATTTTGGCAGGTACAGGGTTCATTGAAAGTTTTTCTAGTCGCTATAAGTCGACTTGTCCATATCAGTTTACAATGAGCTGTTTTTTTTTAAAATAATACATACGTTGCAGGCGCAAATACGCATATATATGTATGTATATATATATATATATATATATATATATATATATATATATATATATATATATATATACATATGTATACACACCTCTACACATCAAAATACAAACACATACGCACACACACATACATATAAACTAAAAAATGTATATGCGGACACACATGGATCCATATGCAGACATACACAGACATATACACACATATACATATATATACACACCTATATACATATATGTGGAGATATAGATCTCCAGTAAGAAGTGGGTGTACATATACATACATACATACATACATACATACATACATGCATACACATACAGACACATCTACCCCTATACTCTCCCCATGTTAAATAATAATTTTGAAATAATAACCTTAATATTTCAGGTCCCAGTTGTTCTTTATTTTTTTTTCGTATTTAAATCATCACAATAAACCATTGTTAATACTGTATGCTTTTTTTACATCGTTCATTTCTGTATTACGTTAAGTTATTTTAAGCCCCACTCTTCCCATGTTAAATAATAATTTTGAAATAATAACGTTAATATTTCAGTGCGCAGGTCATGGGCAAATGCAAAAAATAAGATTGAAATTAAACATAAAACAAGTGATATCACCGGAAGCCTGGAAAAATCATGGATTACAATAGAAAAATTTTAAAATAAAATGTAATCTGGTTAACCATGTAATCTGCTTAAACATAGAAAAGTAAAGTACTAGTTGTTAAAACTGGAAAGAAAAGGACAATTTATTCTAGTAACTGTATAATAAATTCATAACTTTAAATATTGCGGCATTAATATTTTTTTAATATTCAATATAATATTTGTATATAATGAATCTTTAATGTTGTAATATTTTGTTATAAATTTATATTATTTACTAGAATATCTGGCCCTTTTCTTTTCCAGTTTTAACAACAAGTCATTTACTTTTCCATGCTTAAGCTGAACCATATTACTTTCATGCTTGAATTTTTCTATTGTAATATATATATATATATATATATATATATATATATATATATATATATATATATATATATATATATATATATATATATAATAGGGGTCTACGTTCCAACCTCCCAGAGGTTGAAACCCAATTACAGGAGACGAAACCGGACATATTAAACACTTCATCAAATCTCCTCACTAACGTAATGTACTTGCAATAACCCTTATCCCTGAGTGGCTTCCGGGCCTTGATAAGTGGTGATCACTGTGTAAAAAAAAAAAAAACCTAACGTTTATGCTGTTACGATCACCGCCAAACCGGAAGCGACATTTTTTTAAATTACGGCTAGACAATCTGAAGGAGAGGATAACTTTCAAATATATCGGCGAAAAAAGTAACCCTTCCCCCTGTAGCAAAAGTGCCTAGTTGATGGAGAAAGTATTAATGTTTTTAGCCAATTTTTCGATATTTGTCGTATGAAAGGTCGAACTTTAAAACGATACTGATCTTGGTAAAATCCGTCGCCTCTATTGAAAGTTTAAGGCAGACATGCAAACAGACATACATGCATACATTTATATATTGGTAACTAAAAATTTTCGACCCAAAGTGATGAAAAAGCTTGCCCTTTCTCTGAATACCCTTTGTGTAAAATTTCAAATATTTAGACCAGAAATTGTCTGAGTAATTTGGAAGAGATCGCAGAGGTCAATTTTTAATTTTTTTTTACTCCTATTATGACCCCTTAACATTTATTGTTTTGGGATCAAATCGAGTTATGAAGTTAGGTCTATGTCCAAGGAATCTATATCTAAAATTTCAAGTGTGTAGACCCTAAATTGTCGGAGGAGTTTGGTAGAGTTCTCAAAGGTCAAATCGTTAAACTTTGACCCTTCATTGCCAAATTTCTGGCCAAAAACCGATCACATCGATTTTCTCAAATCTCAGTAACCTGTATATCAAATTTCGAGTCTGTAGACTACAAATTGACAGAGTTATTGCATAGAGAAATGTACGCAGATACACAGACACACAGATACACAGATGCACAGACACGTTCACTTATATATATATATATATATATATATATATATATATATATATATATATATATACGTGCATATATACACATAGGTATCTAATTGAATAATGTATAATTAATAATACATAATTTAAAATGTTTCCTCTAGATACAACAGAAAATGTTTGGATTTCTTTCATTAAATTTACAATAGAAAAACCGATTATTAAACTCGCGGCGCACGCGTTTCATTGTCGCATGATTTTTTTGCTATTTCCTTAGTGCATCTGATTATTTTGCGTACATATTAAACCGGAAGGCTAGACAAGATATCACGTGCTTAGTAAACATTTCCTATATAAAATAAAAAAGATAGAAAACTAAACCCCCTTTTTAAAGATGTATCACTTCCAATTATCTGAATTCTACCACAGGGATAAAAAAAAGCTAACGTTTATTTAATTATGGTGTAATGTCGATTCAGATATGACAAGCGAGGAATCGATTATATTGTCCAAGTTTGCATCAATATTTTTTAATAATTTTTTGTCTACATATTCCGATGAACAACAAAAAAATCTGAAAAAATATACGCTTTTGTTTCCACTTTGATGTTTCTCAACTATACAATCTTTTTATATTCTGCTGTCGCTTTTTTTAATAATATATTTGCCTAGTCTTTAATACTGTTACACGAATGACCCGGTCTAAGTCGGGTTGACATGCTAGTATATATATGTGTATAGGTGTATATACATATATGTATGTTCATGAATTAAAATGTGGCACGCGTCTGCGGATAAAATGTCAGAAATTGACAAGCTAAACGGGAATTGGTTCAATATTTCTCACAAATATAAACAAACCTTGTTATTGTTATGAAAAATGTAACAGAAAAGAAATCTGGTTATGTGGATGTTTTGAAAAGATTGACAGGAAAAAGTGACAGAAGGAAAAAGACTGCAGTTGGAGATTTGATTGTCAACCGAGTGGACGCCACGATAATTCTCTCGGTCGCTCCTCTCTCTCTCTCTCTCTCTCTCTCTCTCTCTCTCTCTCTATCTATCTATCTATCTACCATAAGCAAGAACAACGGGAGAAATAAAAAACGAACTGTTGCTTACACTAATGGTTGTTTTGTTTTGAATTCTTAAAAAGGATTTATAATATAACAATACGAAACTGCTTCTTTTAATTTTGGTATAAGTCTGCATGTTACATGAAATGGCTGTCTCCTCCTCATCTACGTAAGAAGGCATACTAGATAAGTGAAAATGATATTAGGATAAGGCTCGAATCGAACCCTGTAAGCAAGTGTTAAAAGATAATGGAACAATGGAATGTTATAAATTAAGTCCATTGTTAATTCTATTAGAAATAGTTAAATATTGTTAATTCTATTAGAAATAGTTAAATATTGTTAATTTCATAAGAAATAGTTAAATATTGTTAATTCTATTAGAAATAGTTAAATATTGTTAATTCTATTAGAAATAGTTAAATATTGTTAATATTATTAGAAATAGTTAAATATTGATAATATTATTAGAAATAGTTAAATATTGTTACTTCTATTAGAAATAGTTAAATATTGTTAATTCTATTAGAAATAGTTACATATTTTTTATTCTATTAGAAATAGTTAAATATTGTTAATTCTATTAGAAATAGTTAAATATTGTTAATTCTATTAGAAATAGTTAAATGTTGTTAATTCTATTAGAAATAGTTAAATATTGTTAATACAATTAGAAATAGTTAAATATTGTAAATATTATTAGAAATAGTTAAATATTGTTAATATTATTAGAAATAGTTAAATATTGTTAATTCTATTAGAAATAGTTAAATGCTGTTAATTCTATTAGAAATAGTTAAATATTGTTTATTCCATTAAAAATAGTTCAATATTGTTAATATTATTAGAATAGTTAAATATTGTTAATTCTTATAAGAAATAGATAAATATTGTAAATATTATTAGAAATAGTTAAATATTGTTAATTCTATTAGAAATAGTTAAATATTAGTAATTCTATTAGAAATAGTTAAATATTTTTAATTCTATTAGAAATAATTAAATATTGTTAATACTATTTGAAATAGTTAAATATTGTTAATTATATTAGAAATAATTAAATACTTTTAATATTATTAGAAATAGTTAAATATTGTTAATTCTATTAGAAATAGTTAAATATTGTTAATATTATAGAAATAGTTAAATATTGTTAATTCTATTAGAAATAGTTAAATATTGTTAATTCTATTAGAAATAGTTAAATATTGATAATATTATTAGAAATAGTTAAATATTGTTACTTCTATTAGAAATAGTTAAATGTTGTTAATTCTATTAGAAATAGTTAAATATTGTTTATTCTATTAGAAATAGTTAAATATTGTTTATTCTATTAGAAATAGTTAAATATTGTTTATTCTATTAGAAATAGTTAAATATTGCTAATTCTATTAGGAATAGTTAAATATTGTTACTTCTATTAGAAATAGTTAAATATTGTTAATTCCATTAGAAATAGTTAAATATTGTTAATATTACTAGAAATAGTTAAATATTGTTAATTCTATTAGAAATAGTTAAATATTGTAAATTTTATTAGAAATAGTTAAATTGTTAATTCTATTAGAAATAGTTAATATTGTTAATTCTATTAGAAATAGTTAAATATGTTTGTTACCACCAACGATCTGCCTATCATACATACGAGGCATCTCCCAAAAGATTCAGAGAATATGTGCCCCCTAAAACATCAGGACGGTATTCAAGAGCGAGTCAACACTCAGATGACACCTGGTACGAGTGAAGCCCCGCATGGAGGAGAACATGACCAAGAACTGCATATACTTCATCCCATGCAGTTGCAGAAATGTTTACAATGGTGAAACATGCCGCCCACTCAAAGTAAGGGTTGAAGAACACCGAAAAGCGGTAACTAAAGGGGAGACAGAAAAATCGCGTATAGACAACCATGTCTGGATTGGGAGGGGGGACCATCGCCCCCTATGCGATGAAGTAAAAATAATAAACAGAGACACCCACTGGAAAGTGAGAAAACTTAAAGAAACAGCCCACATGCACGGACATAATCTACTGAGCAAACCAAGCGTAGAGCTGAATGCAATTTGGACACCTCTAATAGAGAGAGAAAGCCTTGAATAACAACATAGGTTTACATTAACAAAAAACAACTAAGAATTGTCTTAGAGACATATGGCCGAGTGGTCCTAGACGTTCTATCAAAATTTATAGTTACCCAAAGGTGCTGAGTTCAATCCTGAACGAAGGCAGTGAAAAGTAACATTCAAAACAGAGAATAAGCAACTATGTCCCAGAGCCTAGCTGGAGTCAGAACACGGTACCCCCGTAATGATAATAAAGGGTTGGGTTCGAGACTGCTAACAAACGGTTCCCCAGTTCGATACAAAACACCTGATGATGGCCGGAGAGCAAAACGGCCGAAACGTTGTGACTATAACAACCAAGAAGAGGAAGTCAGTCCGACAATCTCAATAAATGATAACACCTCATCTCAAAAATACAGAAGTTACTATGTGTGTAACTGTTTGTCTTGTGTCGTCATTTCTTACAACAGAAAAAGGTAAATATGTTTTATCATCATCTTGTTACGAATATTGTTAAACCCTTACAAGTAATGTGCCTCCTCCACCATAAGTGAAGTATCTCCTCCCCTCTCTATGTGTTTTAAGAACCGCTGCATCATATATCTTCCAATTTGTATCAATTAATTAGTTTTATATAAATGTCTCTCCCTCGTTATCATCATCGTTATTCGCTTATTATGAGTCCCCGTTATATGTCCCCAATATGTACTCCTATGCAACATGAAGAATGCACGTGTTATACAACCAGGACAATGACTAAACCGTTTGCACCTATACGTATTCTCTATTCACCACCATGACCACATATTATATGTCTATATATGAGGGAAGTTAAAAAAGTAAAACCTCCTGTTTTTAAACACCAAAAGAAAAACTAAATATTTGTTGATGACACTACGCTCTATAAAAGGCCCGAGACGAAAACAAATACACACATATCAAAGGAAATGGCAGAAACTAGAGGAAGACCTCCAATCTGTAGTGGAATAGGGAACAAAAATTGATGGTCACATCCAATGCTTCCAAGATTAAACTTGTTTCCTGCAATAATTACAAGAAACCTTCTCAACTAACAATACCAATGGCCAGACACATTACCTGAAAGCACTTCTTTTAAACTCCTTGGCCTAACGTTCACAGGGAACATGAGTAGGAACATATACATTGAAAGCATTGCTAATGCCGGTGCGAAGAAGGTAGGCTCTCTCTACCGTGCTAGAAGCTAGTTACGTCTGAAAGTATCCTGTACCTCTATAAGGCAACCATTCGCCCATGAATGGAGTACTGTTGTCACAGTTCGGCTGGTGCATCTGCTACTAATCTTTCACTCTTGGGCAATGTTCAAAAGAGAGTCGCCAACCTGAACTGTTATTTACGCTTCAGCGACGACGAAATGTTGCATTGTAATGCCTGTTCTACAAGTATTTTTACGGCGAATGCTCTGACGGACTACAAGCCCTTGTACCCCCTCGGCGTAGATACTCCTGACAAACCCGACAGCAACTAAATCCCACACCTACACAGTAGAGATCTCTAGTTGTAAGACAGTCTTCTACTTCAATAGTTTCTTCGTCAGAACTGCTAGACTTTGGAACTCGCTTCCGGGATGCTGCTTTCCCAACTGTACTGGGACGCAGAAGTTCAAGTGTAATGTGAACAGAAATCTTGTTGCTCAACTCCCTTCATAATATCTCTGCAACTTATGCCTCTGATAGTAGCCCTCTCCAACAAAGTAACACTGTTCCATGTTTGGGGTAAAAAGTGAATAAAAAAATTATTTTGATTCATCGGACTACTGTTGGGTGTGATTTTCACAATGTGTTGGTCGATGTAACCTCAACCTTCTCCAGGTGTATCTTGTCAAACTCGGAAATGTTTCTGTCGAATTCGGGAATTTGGACGGAATTTCGAGCGAAAACTTTTATTTACTTCACGGGGTAGCATGCTCTGGTTACATCAGCCATGACAAGTTAGCGGTCCTAAGTAATTCGCAATTGTATTTTTCGGTCGCCCACACTGAGAATTGAACATTCAACGTTCATGAGAATATCACTTTTACAATTGATTTTTCCAAGTACTCTAATTACTGCGCCATGGGTCTTTGTAGAAATAAATAAAAACTTTAGAAAGCTACACGGACGAGAGTGACGTGATAACAAAAAGCGATATTTTGAGCTCAGCATTTATTTTTCTAAATAATCACCAATATTTTCAATTCACGTTGACAGCAATGAACGATACATCGGTCGTAAAAACTAAATAGCGCATTGTCATTCACATCTTTCTCGCTACTGAGAAATCGACGAACCCAACTACGAAATATTTTGATATCCGCTGCATTCACTTCGTTAATCTTCAACAAAAGTCAAGGAATGATGATGGGTGACTTTTTTCTGTTTGGAAAATTTCAATAAGGTCTCTCGACCTCTGACGCTCGACCACGACCGGAATTGCTTTCTAAAAGACTCACCTCGTCAATATCTGCCACTAAGTGATAATTTTTCAGGCATGTAATGCAGAAGTTCAGATATAATAACAATGTAATTTGCAGTCACCTCTAAACCCTGACCTTGATGTGCAAAAAAAGCAAAAAGAAAACAAAAAAATGGTTAATTTTTTAAAACTTTGACCCCTATTATGACCCCTTAAAATTAATAGTTTCGGGCTCAAATCACTTTATTAAGTTAGATCCAGGTTCAAGGAACCTATATCTAAAATTTCAAGTGTCTAGACCAAAAGTTGTCGGAGGAGTTTGGTAGAGTTCTTAAAGGTCAAATCGTTGAAATTTGACCCCTTAACAGACAATTTCTTGGCTGACACCTGTCACATCGATTTTCCCAAATCTCAGTACCCGGTATTTCAAATTTCGAGTCTATAGACTAAAAATTGACAGAGTTATTGCGTAGGGAAATGTACACAGACAGACAGACACACAGACACACAGACAGACACACAGACAGACAGACAGACACGTTCACTTTTATAGATATACTATCATTTCAGCCCGGCGTTGCCCGGGTGTTTGGAGGTGTATGCTGAGCAAAAAAAAAAGAGTAATTTTTTTTTTATTTGACCCCTATTATGACCCCTTAAAATTTATAGTTTCGGACTCAAATCTCTTTATTAAGTTAGATCCAGGTTCAAGTAACCTATATCTAAAATTTCGAGTGTCTAGACCCAAAATTGTCGGAGGAGTTTGGTAGAGTTCTTAAAAGTCAAATCGTTAGAATTTGACCCTTTCACAGCTAAATTTCTGGCTGACGCCCGTCACATCGATTTTCCCAAATCTCAGTACCCGGTATTTCAAATTTCGAGTCTATAGACTAAAAATTGACAGAGTTATTGCGTAGGGAAATGTACACAGACAGACAGACACATAGACACACAGACAGACAGACAGACAGACAGACACGTTCACTTTTATAGATATACTAGCATTTAAGCCCGGCGTTGCCCGGGTGTTTGGAGGTGTATGCTTAGCAAAAAAAAAAAAAAAGAGTATTTTTTTTTAATCTGACCCCTTTTATGAACACTTAAAATTTATAGTTTCGGACTCAAATCACTTTATTAAATTAGATCCAGGTTCAAGGAACCTATATCTAAAATTTCGAGTGTCTAGACCCAAAATTGTCGGAGGAGTTTGGTAGAGTTCTTAAAAGTCAAATCGTTGAAATTTGACCCCTTCACAGCCAAATTTCTGGCTGACGCCCGTCACATCAATTTCCCCAAATCTCAGTACCCGGTATTTCAAATTTCGAGTCTATAGACTAAAAATTGACAGAGTTATTGCGTAGGGAAATGTACACAGACAGACAGACACACAGACACACAGACAGACAGACAGACACGTTCACTTTTATAGATATATAGATAGATATGGGGGGGGTCTCCTTCAGACTTCGACAGATTCGGATATCCACGATGGAGTGCCTGTGCGCGAATTTATTTTTGTGCGTGGCAAGAGATGCGCAATCTCCAACCCCACACCTCCTATATATCTATCTATCTATCTATCTATCTATCTATATATATATATATATATATATATATATATATATATATATATATACTAGCTAAAGTACCCGTCGTTGACTGGGTTCAAAAACAGCCTACAGAAAATGGACTCTGATTTATGAAAGTATGATAGGTTATGAAAAGGAAGGGTTGTAAAGAGATAGCTTCGAATTTGGGGGTATAAAAACCAAAGCAAAATATGATGAAAGTAAAAATAAAATAGATAAACCCCATAATTTATTATGCCGTGCCTTTTCATTCTGAAACACTTATCACAATATTCTGTGGATCTATATTAAAAAACCGTGTTAAACTTTGTGAAATATTTCTATTCTATGGAGGTTACCCGCCAACGATCACCCCATAATTTTATTATACGATATTTCTTCAAACTGAAACATAATTATCAAAGTATACTTACGCAGATAGATATAAAAAGTCTTTATTAAAATATTTGCCTATTTTCATTCTATAGAGGCCAGTCGCGAACGCAGACCCCACAATTTTATCATACCATCCCTATTTAAGTTAAAACATACTTATCAAAGTATCCTTATGTACATCTATATATAAAACACTTGTAAACTTTTTTTTTATTTTTATTTTTTTTATTTCCATACTTTGTGGATCAGGCTCTAACGCAGACCTCACAATTTTAATGAACAACCGTTCTGCCAGATCACACATACCCATTCCTGTGTCTTGATACATCTTTTATCATTATATGTAGTCAGTTTTTTTAAAATAGTCAATCATATAAGAGCCTATTCGTGACTAGACACACACACACACACACACACACACACATACATTCAGATTTATATTAGCGATATATATCTGTCTATCTCTCTCTCTCTCTCTATATATATATATATATATATATATATATATATATATATATATGATGTGAAAATAAATATATAGCTTAATATTGTGTATACATTTCAGCATTTACCCCAATAATTCTTACTATAAAAAGCAAAGAAAGAATATGTGTTAATATGTTTTTTCCATGATACTATATTTACAGGAACAACCTCTTGCTTTTTTTTTATAAAGGTTAGGTATTACTTCCGCTTATAGGCCGCCAGTATAATCGTGATATAATCTTCTTAATAACAAAGTTTTCAGTTTTTATTTTATGTTATATCAGAATGGTTATCATCTTAGGAATTATACTTATGCAGGGCCGCTGCAAGAAAGGTAGGCTCTCTCTACCGTGCTAGAAAACTACTTACACCCGAAAGTATCCTGTACCTCTATAAGGCCACCATTCGCCCATGTATGGAGTATTGCTGCCACATCTGGGCTGGTGCATCTGCTACTAGTCTCTCGCTCCTTGACAAGGTTCAAAAGAGAGTCGCAAATCTGATAGGCCCTGAACTGGCATCTAAGCTTCAGCCTCTGTCCCATCGACGAAATGTTGCATCCCTCTGCCTGTTCTACAAGTATTTTAGTGGTGAATGCTCTGATGAACTGCAATCACTTGTGCCCCCACGACGCGAGCACCCTCGAAAAACCCGACAGGCTACTAGATCCCACCCCCACACTGTAGAGGTCCCTAGATGTAAAAGATCTTTTTACTCCAATAGTTTCTTCCCCAGAACCGCAAGACTCTGGAATTCCATTCCAGGTCCCTGCTTCCCCAACAGTACTGACGTGCAGAAGTTCAAGTGTAACGTGAACCGACACCTTGCTGCCCAAATCCCTACATAGTACCCCATTAGTTGTTGCCCCTGATAGTAGCCCCCTACACCAAAGTGGCAATTTGCCTTGTTTGGGGTGAAAATGTAATATAAAAAAAAAAAAAAATAATAAAAAAATAACCTACGTGCCCGGCGTTTCCCGGGTGTTTGGAGGTGTGTATTGAACAAAAATATGTGCTAGTAGGCAGGCAGGCTCGAACCCGTACTACAAATGAGGAAAAAAAACGTGAAAAAATGTGACGTCTTAGCCGTTGCGTCCATCGCCAAACCGGAAGTTACGAAGATTTAAATTAAGTTTAGTCAATCAAAAAGAGGGACGACTTTCTAAAATATCGGCGAAAAAAGCGAACCCTCCCTGTAGAAAAGTGTCCAGTTGAGGGTGAAGGAATTAATATTTTTAGCCAATTTTTCGATATTTGTCGTCCGAAGTGTCGGTCTTTAAAACGATGCCGATGTCATGAAAATCCGTCGCCTCTGTAAAACGTTTTCAGCAGACATACATACATACATACATACATACATATAAACATACATATATTTAAAAAGAGAGGTGAGAATTACATTATAGAATAACGTAGTACATGTCCTTTAATAGTGATCAATACATGGACAGAACTTATTTTCATAAAATATACTTATAGGAAACTGTTTACTTTGTCAACTAATTCGCACAGTTTAGGAGGTATATACAAATGTTTCTCCGAATCTCACTATTAGTATATTTTTATACAAAAAAGTTCCTGCTATAATGCAATAACCTAACATCGTTTTAACACTGATGGTTTTAGTTAGAAGAAAAGAAAGGCCCTTCGCATGCTGGCTACATTTTTATACTTACCTATAGGCCTCTCTCTCTCTCTCTCTCTCTCTATCTCTCTCTATCTATCTATCTAACTATCTATCTATCGATCTATATATATCTATATATAGAGAGAGACAGAGAGAGAGAGACAGAGACAGAGAGAGAGAGAGAGAGAGAGAGAGGCGGGGAAGAGATAAGATTCTAATTTTGTACGTGACATAAGTGAATACTTTTGTATCTTGAGTTTCGATTTCGAGGGAAATTCTTGGTTTGAAGACCTAGTCTCCCCAACCATGGCTGATTACAGAAACATGTTTGCACATATTATCTAGCCATCGATGATTGTATGAATTTATGTCATATACGTGCTTTGTTAACTCATTGAGCAATTTTGGGTAGACACATGCTGTTTCAGTGGATGTACTTCTAGGAAACTAAGCTACATTGCCATATGTATGTATATATATATATATATATATATATATATATATATATGTGTGTGTGTGTGTGTGTGTGTATATATCCATCTATATATCTATAAAAGTGAATGTGTCTGTGTGTCTGTGTACATTTCCCTACGTAATAACTCTGACAAATGTGGGTCTAAACGCTTGAAATTCTAGATATGGACATGGATCTAAGTTAATGTTTTTTTTTTCCACGGTGATCACCATTTATCAAGGCCCGGAAGCCACTCAGGGATAAGGGTTATTGCAAGTACAGTACGTTAGTGTGGAGATTTCATGAAGTGTTTACTTAAGGGAGCGGTTCATTAGGAATTTGATTACGTTGGACTTGAAGACATCCAAGTTGTAGTCAGATGGGAAGCAGGCAGACGGAACAGAGTTCCACAAGCGTGCAGTTCTAAGAAAGAAGCTTTGTTCATGGATCCCACGTTTTGATTTAGGCACAGATAAAGAGTGGAAGAAAATTTTCAGAGTGGATTCAGCTAGACGGGTGTTTTTCGTGAAAGATTGGCGAGGGGGGACCAGAGATTGGAGTTCAGACGAGCACCTGCCATGGAAATATAGGCTCGCAACGTCTCGTCTGTGAGAGTGAGGTTGCAGGGAAGAGAACAGGGCATCCACTCTAAGCCACGAAGCCTATTTTGTACTCTGTCAAGGCAGGATAGGCTGTTTTTAGCAGCTCCTGCCCAGATATTGCAGCAGTATTCATCCAATAACTTGATTTGAGACCAAAACACTAGATTTAAGGGTCACAATAGGGGTCAAAGTTAAAAAAATTACCCCCTTTTTTTGATCAGCATACACCTCCAAACACCCATGCTAGTCTATCTATCTATATATAAAAGTGAAAGTGTCTGTGTATCTGTATGTCTGTGTGTCTGTTTACATTTCCTTACGCAATAACTCTGTAAATTTTTAGTCTACAGACTCGAAATTTGATATACACGTAACTGAGATTCATGATAATCGATGTGATTGGTTTTCGGCCAAAAATTTGGTGATTAAGGGGTCAAAGTTCAACGGTTTGACCTTTGAGAACTCTACCAAACTCCTCCGACAATTTTGGGTCTACGCACTTGACATTTTAGATATAGGTTTCTTGGACATGGATTTAACTTAATAACTTAATTTGAGCCCAAAACAATAAATGTTAACGGGGCATAATTGGGGTCAAAGTTAGAAAAAATTGACCTCTGCGGTCTCTTCCAAATTGCTTATACAATTTCTGGTCTAAATATTTGAAATTTTACATAAAGGGTATTCGGAGATAGGGCAAGTTTTTTCAGTAGTTTGGGTCGAAAATTTTTAGTTACAAATGTATGTATGTATGTAGGTTTCCATGTCTGCCTTAAACTTTCAATAAAGGCGACGGATTTTACCAAGATCAGTAGCGTTTTAAAGTTCGACCTTTCATACAACAAATATCGAAAAATTGGCTAAAAAACATTAATATCTTCCCCTTCAACTAGGCACTTTTTCTACAGGGGGGTGTCACTTTTTTCGCCGATATATTTGAAAGTTATCCTCTTCTTCAGATTGTGTAGCCGTAATTTTAAAAAAATGTCGCTACCGGTTTGGCGGTGATCGTAACAGCATGAACGTTAGGTTTTACCCCGTTCTTTTCCTCCTTTCCGGTTCGAGCCTGCCTTCCTACTATCACTTTTTTTTTTTTTTTTGCTCAACCTACACATCCAAACACCCGGGCAACGCCGGGCTGAAATGCTAGTATGTATAAATTTTTGTTGCATCTATAAAAGTGAAAGTGTCTGTCTGTCTGTACTTCCTCTCTAAAACTCTGATAATGGTTTCCCATTTTGCCATTTATAATTTAGTAAGATGTTTTTTTATCCACTAACAAGTTGCTTTTAGTAACATAGAAAGCTTTTCGTATTTATTTTTCAAAACTAGCCGATTTTATTAAAGTGGTCTTATAATTTTGACCAGGTGAAAATATTTGTTTTTTTAAAAAATAGTTATTAGATCAGGGTTAAGGTTTCGAATGAAGCAGATTTCATTTTTTTCCATCATATTTTCCCTTTTGGCAATGGTTTCAACCATTTGTTTGATTAAAAATTCGATAATATGCGTAAACGCTTACTTTCTTAAGTGGTCTTATGATTTTGACCAGCACTGTATATATAGAAATAGCACATATAACCTTTCTATGCGTGTATTATGCATGGTTAACAGACATTTATGGAGTGATGATATTACTCACTAATTATCACAGACCGTCATCAAAGATTTCGGTGTCCTAGTGACAACAAGTATCCTATTATTATTATTAT
Source organism: Euprymna scolopes (assembly GCF_053919585.1). NCBI lineage: Eukaryota > Metazoa > Mollusca > Cephalopoda > Sepiida > Sepiolidae > Euprymna > Euprymna scolopes. Next base: position 109,096,897 of record NC_136504.1, read on the forward strand.
TATTATTATTATTATTATTATTATTATTATTATTTTCATTATTTTCATCATTATTATTATTATTTCATTATTATTATTATTTTGATTATTATTATTATTATTATCATTATTATTATTATGTTCATTATTATTATTATTATTATTATTATTATTTTCAGTATCATTATCATTATTTTCATTATAATTATTATTTTTAATTTCATTATTATTATTATTTTTATTACAATTATTATCATCATTATTAGTATCATTATCATTATTATCATTATTATTATTATTTTCATTATAATTTCCATTGTTATTATCATTATTATTATTATCATTTCATTATTATTATCATTTCATTATTATTATTATTTTCATTATTATTATTATTTTCATTATTAATATTTTCATTATTATTATCATTATCATTATTATTATTATGATTATCATTATTATTATCATTATTATTATGTTCATTATTATTATAATTATCATTGTCATTATTATCATTATTATTATTATTTTCATTGTTAATTTCATTATTATTATCATTATTATCATTATCATTTTTATTATTATTATTATTATTATTATTATTATGATTATTATTATTATTATTATCATTATTATTATCATTATTATTATTTTCATTATTATTATTATTATTATTATTATTATTATTATTGCTGTTGTTCTTGTTGTTATTATTATTTACAGATACGTGGTGAACCGACAGAAGGGTAGATGCAGTAACACCAATGAAGTTATTATAATTAGAAACAGCAGTATTTTTAGTATTAGTAGTATTTTTATGCTTTTAGTTCTCCGACTTACTGATAATTATTTCTTCTACATTTTTAGTGTTATCAATGTATTTTATTTACTTTTCTTTTTCGTCGGCTATCGTGCATCGTGCGATGTAAAACTAAGGCTGGCCACAGTAGACTGCAATTTTCACCCGCTTCGAAATTCTTATTTCAAATTGGACTGTTGCCATGTAAGAGTAAACAGTTGGATTTGATTGCATGATTCGATTTGATTTGCTGCGATGATCGCATCGCACTGATGAACTTGTTTGTTCCCCTCCTCACAGTACAGGCTATTTACCCAAATCCATTGAAGTCAATACACAGAATAAAAGGGCGGTTGCAGTAATACCAAGTTATTGTTATCACTGTACAAACTATTTACCTCAACATATTGAAGGCAATAAACACAATTCTAGGATTGACTATTTGATATATATATATATATATATATATATATATATATATATATATATATGTGTGTGTGTGTGTGTGTGTGTGTGTGTGTGTATAGCTCTTATGCATAGACCCCGTATAACGATTAGATCACTGTCTGACTGATATAAAGAACATTTAAAATTTTTAAAATGTTGAAATTCAACGTTATTTCATGCGGTTAATGGTAGCCGAATTGATACGGTCTTTGTTAATCGAGCCAAGGATAGCTCGTGTTGCCGAATTCGAATCTGTCGACTGGTGTTAATCGTGACACCCTGCACTGAAGATTCCCGAAAGGATGAATCACTAGTGTCTGTAGGTATTTAATTATATATATATATATATATATATATATATATATATATATGTATATATATATATATATATATATATATAGCAAAGTAATTTGTATTTGTGTCACGAAATCAAATATACACAGCACGTATCCTCAAATTATAATTATTATTATTATTATTATTATTATTATTAATATTATTATTAATATTATTATTATTATAAACCAGTATTATGGTGAACGCACGGAAGGGTAGTTGCAGTAATACCAATAAAGTTATTATTGTCACTGTACAAGCTATTTACCTCAACATATTGAAAGCAATAAACACAGTTCTACAATTAAGTATTTTGATATCTATATATAAAGCAAAGTTGTTTTTTATGTATATCACCGGGTCGCATTTATAAATAATGCTTCTAACATTAAGCGATAACGCGTTGTTTGAACTATAGGGGGAATTGTTATAATTATAGGGGGAATTGTTTTTTCTGTGTTTCCTTTTGCCTCTCTTGTTCCTTTAATGGCATTACTCTACGGTGTTTTCCACGTTGCTATGAAGTAATTGAAATAACATTTATTGATTATTATCCTTGCTCCATTTATGGCAACATGCATCCTAAGATAAATCGTTGTTTTGGACGATTGTTATAGTTTCCAACACCTCGCATAATGCTTACCAATAAGCGAAAAGGTTACAATGTCAGAGAGCAAGTCTAAAAATGTTGGTTTAGATTTCTGTTCATGACATTCTGTTTTATTCTTCAGAATTTATTATTTGCTATCAATTCGTGATAGGACGATTCCAATATTTTTTTCCGATTCCGATACAATTACGGATTCCGTGCTAAATTCCCGATTCGGATAAAATTACCGATTCCGTGCTAAATTCCCGATTTCGATACAATTTCCGATTCCGTGCTAAATTCCCGATTCTGATACAATTACAGATTCCGTGCTAAATTCCCGATTCCGATACAATTACCGATTCCGTGCTAAATTCCCGATTCCGATACTTTATAAATCTCTTATTATTTAACTGTATAATTGTTATTTTCCCCGATTTTCGTAACAAAACACATGTTAAATATGCAGATATTTTCCTAAACATCAAAATGCATTTATGGAGGATGATCTATCGATTTTAGCTTTACTTCTATTTTAAAATTAATGAATATTTATTAATTTATCAATATTACTAGCAATGAAAGATTTTACTTGAAACAAAGTCAGATAAAGAAAGACGATTAAAAGAATCGATTTGGGATCGGAAAATGGGCACAAAAATTTCCGATTCCAATACCGATTCGGATGCCCCCAATGTTCCGGTTTTTAAGATTCCCGATTCCGATTCCGATTAATCGTCCCAACACTACTATCAATCTAATAGTATCCATTGCAGTGTTCATCCCTTTCCTCTTCTGCTAATAGAAGACGTGGACATTGTACTCTAAACACATTATAAATTGGAGAAATTCCACGTGCGTTCTCCACTCCTGTCATTGGAATCCGTTGGCAGGACCTCATTACAAATCATGAAGTCCTATTCCAAGCCAATCCATCAAACTTAAGGATTATACTCATCAGGGCCCAACTGCCGTGGGTAGATCATGTCATACGCATGGAAGACTACCGCATGCCGAGGAAGTTGTTGTACGGACAAATTCGAAACGAAAAAAGAAGCATGTGCAGCAAAAATCCTACAAGGACACAGTCAAGACTAATTTACGGTAGTGTGAACGTAACTGGAGGACAGGAAAAATACTTAATCACACTTGCGAGCCACCGTTCACAAAGCTACTGTCACCCTTGAAGATGCTCGTCGTCAGATGTTCATTGCTGCCAGAAATCATCGCAACAGAGCACCAACAACAGTGATACCAGCTAAAGGTTTTCGGTGGCCATAGTGTTCCAGATACTATGCTTTTAGAATGGAGTCGGGCGACCACATTTGAAAAAACATAATAGCTGCCTCCAAAAAATAACGCCTTCGAACACGATGGACTATCAACAAGAAAACCAAAATATTCTCTAAAAATTCACTAATATTTGTAAATGGAACAAATTGCCACATGTGGTTAGTAAACGTGAAAAAATTGTGATTGGCGATCGGACAGAGAGACAAAATTTACAACACTCATCAGACAACAAAATCAATCAACGAGATGCTTAACCCTACAACTTTCAGATACAAGTTCGATTTGCCAACACCTAAAACAATATGGTTGCCTACATTCCCAATTTTGAAAAATCCTAAGTGAAAACACAAAAAATCATTCATATGGATCCAAACATTAAAAGACTAAAAATACCAGTAGCGCCGTATATAAAGAACTAAACACCAAAAACCAAACAGTGTAAATTTTGAAAATAGTAATAACATTTTACACTGTCTGAGTACGAAACCATCCAATATATATATATATATATATATATATATATATATATATATATATATATATATATATATATATATATATATATATAAAATGGGTTAATAAATTCCAACGAAAGAAAGATGTATATTTAAAAAAGGGAGTAGTCACCAACAATGTGTATTTTTATACATTATTTTATTATTTCGTGTCTTGAAAAAATCCCCTATTTTAAATACACCCCTCTTTCTAAACAAACATAATATAAGACTAAAACGAAAAATCACAATACTAAAATCCAAGAATCCAAAAAATAAATATCAAAATAGAATGAAAGCACCCCTACCCTTACTTCAAAAGAGCCAGTCCCCCCTCCCCACACATACACATTAGTAACGACCTCGGACCACAGCCGCCTTCCTAAGAAAGCAAATAACCCTAAAATACTATAAAACAATATACACATTCCCAAACCAATAAAAGCAAACACACACACGCACACACACGCGCACACACACATACATAAACACACACGCACACACACACATACACACACACCCTACCCCACCCTAAAGGAAAAGAAAAACACATTAGCAGAAAGAGATAGCCACTGACTACAGCGAGGTCAAAATCTCCCTGGACAAACCAAATAAAAAAGCAATAAAAATGTAATAAAAATTCAGCATACCAATGTATAATAAACACTTACAAGCCTCCACCCCTTGGAAAAACTTCAAACTAACTACGAAAATGTCCATTTTTACACATTTGAAAATAATTTCTGACGAGGACGCATCAGACCGTCTGAAACGTGCGTAAACGATTTTAATGACGTAAAAACATTATTACAATGATCCAAACATAATTCTCAATGAAAAACAAAGACACGGAATAATAAAACAATGTTAAAAAATATACATTGTTGGTGACTACTCCCTTATTTAAATATATATATATATATATTCAGTAATGTGATTTATAATTTAAAATTCAATCCGTTTCACAAGAAGGAACAACAACAAAATCAATAATTTGTACGATCGTTTCGGGAAAAAGTGTTTTTATTGTGGTAGACATAAAGCCACGGACAATAATTTTTACATATAGTATTTAAAAAAAAACAAATTTCCTCATCAGCAAAAGTATTTGGAAGGGTTTTTAATATATGTAAAAGCCACCATAAATAAACCTAGCATTAAAAGTAAGGCGAATGTATATTTTAATTCTTCGCCTTTTGAAATCAGCAATTAAGGTCAAAGCATTCATATAGATGTTTATTGTAGCTTTTCAACTTATGAAAACAGCATGGCACGATATCATAAAGACGTTTGTTTAGAAAGTTTTGAAGATAAATACATCGTTTTGCATGTAAAAATATTGTAAAGAGTTTCACTTCGATTCATGGACAATACATAAAATCATGTCCCATGGTTTTGCAGAAGCATATAAGGTTTTTGTTCATTCTTATACTGGAATTATTGATGTATACTCATCCACATACCGTATACAATTCTTCACGCATACACGTCTTCGCTGTCATAGCAGCCGTCGTCGTCGTCGTCGTCGTCGTCGTCGTCGTTATGAACCCAGGCTGTTTTCGTTTGTTGTTTTAGCTTTAACAAGATTTTTAGTCATATTTGCTTTATCGATATATTCATTGTATTTTTTAATTCTATTTTTTACTTAGCGAACGGGTTCACAGATTCAAGACCCAGGGGCCACCCTAGAATAAGGATAAAATATAAGGTACATAATGAGACACTGTGATCAGTAATGGTGGAATTTGGGTAGGGCTTGATTAAAAATGGCTGCTCAACAGGAACTTATTCACATTAAATTTTAAAATGAGCATGCTGTGGTAAGCAGAAAAGCAGACCAACGGTATTGCGTTGCACGAACAGAGTTCTAGAGAAAGAAAACTCTGCTTATGTAATTTGCCTTTAACGTTAATCACAGACGAAGAATGAAGAAAAGCGCTGGACTGAATTCAAATCTATGATTCACCTGTAAAACATAAACAAAAACTCGTCAAGATATGACCATTGTTTATTATAATGAAGTGTTACCGTCTGAATATCTGAAGAAAATGGTTTTCGTAAGTTTTCGTAAGTTTTCGTGAGTTTTCGTAAGTTGGATGGCAAAGCCCCTTGTTCAAGACGAAGTTCATTCCGTAGTTTGCTTGATCTGAGTTCGTTGATAGACTTTTTGGTGTTTGGTGCGTTTACTCATGTGACAGAGTTCTTGTCTATGAACGAAATTCGGCTTTTGAATCCGGAGTTCGGATATGTCTAACTGATGAGCCCAAATAAGGGTGAAACTTGGGCCTTGGGGTTCCTGTTTGTTGGCTGTAATGTCTCCAGTGAGCTTTTACGTTGTTTGACTGTCGAAAAACATATATATATATATATGTATATATAGTGACGCCTAAAAGAAAGTCTGCATTTGTCATTTATTTAATAATCGCAAATTAAAGCTAGCTTGAATGTAACTGTTTAAACAACCTTGACCTCATTCGATTTGACTTTTATTTCTCGATATTTTTTCTATTATATTTGACTTTTAATTAAAGTATCCTTGTGTCCACGTCAATTAAAATTTAACTTCAAATCGGAAAGGCAAAAATAAATTCCGCACAATTCAAAATTATTATTTAAATGTAAATTTAGAACAGGAAACACAAACACAACATGAAATCGGAAATATTTAGTAGCAAATGTCTTCTGCAAATTTTCAGTCTTTTAGGAATTCGTTGAATTAGTCTGCATCTCACTTCTTTAATATTTGTCCAAAGTTCTTCCAAATTTGAGCTTTTATCATTGCGCAGTTGTTGCTTAATATAATACCGTAGGTTTTCGATAGGATTGAGGTCTGAGGATTTTGAAGGCCAATCCAAACACGGAATATCATGCTCTTCCAGGAACCTCTTGACATTGCCACCTCTGTGAATAGGAGCATTGCACTGCATGAAGATGGGTTGATCGTCCAAATTCCAGCCAAAGTAGGGTAGAACATGCTCACTCAACATATTAATGTACCTGGTCGTATAATTCGACCTTGCAAGCGAACTATAGGCCCTGGCCCATCGGCAGTTATAACGCTTCACACCAAATTGAATCTCCACTATCTTGCAGCGTTTAAACTGTGCACCAACGATTGTCCTTCTTTCGACGAACGTATTTCCTGCCATCACTGCCCAGCCCATTGAACTTACTTTTTTCGCTAAAATCATCTTCGATTGATACGAACAAGATTCAAGATTTTCACGGCATCTGATGAAATCCGGACGGCGCTTTCTGTTCTTTACAAAAAATCATTGGCTTGCGTCTTACAAAACAACCTCTTTAATCAAAGTCCTTTAATCTGTTCTTTACTGTAGAAAGAGATCACTTTTTTATCAAAATAACACTGTTGTTGGATTTTGGGATCCGTTTCAAATCTATTTCTGAGGCTGCGGAGCTTGATTGCATTGTCCTTCCTGTAAGAATAACTCTAGGTCGACCAGATTTGTGGGAATCACGAACAGTGTTCTGATTTTACCCAGTCATTTGTACCGCTTTCCCATCACATTTCAATCTGCGGCCGATTTCTCGATTGGATAAACCAGAAAGGTGGAGATTAATGAGCTCCTGACAATCACTACGAAAAAGTCGCGGCATATAGACTATATGTTACGATGCATAACCTGGAACAACAACACTTTCGATTAAAAATGCTTTGTATCCCATAAAGTTGAATATTTTAAGCTGGTTTTAAGCTCATTTGTTACTGTACAGTTTCTTTTTGCGTTCTCGATTTGATTTTTTTTTTAAATTGATGTGAGCCTTAGGATACTTTAATTAAAAGTCAAATATGAAGAAGTAAATTTATAGAGGAATAAAAAGCGAATCAAATGAAGTATAGGTTGTTTAAACAGTTTCATCCAATTTAGCTTCACTTTGCGGTTTTAGAAAGAAATTATCAGTTCTGACTTACTTTATATATATATATATATATATATATATATATATATATATATATATATATATATCGCATTTTAAATACTAATCGTTAAATTTAAATATTTTCCATTGAAAATTACTGAATATAACAGTTTTAGATATGTTACTGTAATTGATAATTTAGTTAAACTATTTAAATTAATTAGTACTAGTATCTAGAATATCTGTGCATATGTATAAGAAAATAGGCCAATGCAATTCCAAATGTATACCTGTAGACATTTATGCAAATACAACGTACAAGAATTTGTTTATTATGAACTGTTGAAAACCTAGTTACGCAGATGTATCATCCACATAACGATGGGTTCGGGTCCTCGTTCTCTACACGAGTGAGTTCCCAAAAGAAATTCTTCTAATCTCTTTTTTTTTTTTTTTCCCTGAAATAAGCAGCTATGGTGACTTTGCTTGTGTATTCTTAACCTGAATGATTCATCTGACTGTGGGAGATATTGACGTCTAAGGAAGCAACGTCAGTGTGAACCTGTGTTATAAGCTGAGACGTGTCACTTAATGTCTCCATGCAGAAAAAAATTGAACTAATCAATATTCACAGCGCCTGTTGAACGCTTACGGAGCCGACGCGGTTTAATTCATCACAGTTAGGAGATGGGTTCGTCAATTTCATTGCAAATATGATTTTGAATTTTCATCCAAAGCAAAAAGTGTAAGCATTATTATATTTTAAATTATTTTCCATAAAGAAGCCTCCAACCAGTAATATGTTTCATGATACTTTACACCGGATAACTACCACTCTTTTCAGTTGCATATTTTGAACATCTGTACCAAGATTAAAATCGTTAGGATCACGTTGCCGACAACAGAATCACCATCGGCTTGTGTCCGATTGCCGATTATTACAGTTGTATCCACCTCACTCGGGAACAGAAACGCCTGCGAGTTAGTGTGCACGAGGACAGCTTCCTAGGGACAGCCATACAATGATTCTACGAACAGAACTTCTTTCTTAGAACTGTACACCTGTGGAACTCTCTTCTGTGTGACTGCTTTCCAGCTGACTAAAATCAGGTCGTCTTCAAGTCCAATGTAAACAAGTTCTTGATGAGCTGTTCCCCTTAAGTAATCAAATTTACCAAATTTACACTTCTAACGATAACTATGCTGTTGTCCCTTTGACTACCGTACATTCTTTAATCCTTATCCTTTAGTGATCTCTGGCTCTTGATAAGTGGTGATACCTTAAAAAAAGACAGCCTTCAGCATGGGAGCATGACCTATAGGTGGCACTTCAATGCTGGAGGCCTTAGGATGACAGAAATGTGAGTGATAAAGCGCACTCTGACCTTCTCTGACTGAAGCATCAAAAGAGGTTTGCAAAAATACATTGGGAATGATGATATCTATGAAGAAAAATAAACTCTGTAGCAAAAAACGGCGTTAGTTTTAATCTTACAACTCGCGTAATCGTATTTCGTCAAAGTTTAAGATTTGTTATTAAAATACAAAACTTTAATTTTGAACGACACTACCCTTATTGCAGCCGCTAATATGATATTATTAATTTATAGATAAATAAGCTATTTTGATTGTTAAACTTTCCTAAGAAATGATGAATCCATTTAATCATTTTGCTATTTCCATAAAATTCATTGGAAACATAGTGTATTTGCGTACACCGTAATATTAAGTAAATTGAATTTAATTATTTTGGTTTTTAGTTATGATCTTTGTAAAATAATTCACCATATATTTTAATCATACATTAGAAGGTGGACGGCCGGAATTTCCCGGCATTTCCCGGCTTTTCCCGTTCGTAAAATACGCTTAAATGTGATATTTTAATTTGTTTAGATTTCGCACATATTTTTATAGAGTCCTGATTACAAAAGTAAAAAAAAATAAAGTGTTTAAATGCTATAAGCTAGAATGAACACCGGAAACCAAACTCTAGCATTCAAAGCTGGTGACATTACCACTCTTCCACCTACTACACATATGAACTGATTAAAAATAAACTAACATGAATGTACCAGGGGAAAATCATTTTCACAATTTTGACCTGTTTGGGGCCCCTTAAAACTATTTCAACTGAATAATGACCTATAAAAAACGGTCCATAAAAAATCTAATCATTTGAGACCCCAAGCGTTTCTCTACGACTTTTTATTTCGAGATAGAGTTTGAAAATATTGAGACAGACGGATATATTGAGTTTTATTAAGTAGATTATATAGTTGGAATTTAACGGAGGTCTAGTGGTTAACGACACATACTGACGACCGGGTTGTTCCAAGTTCGAATCCAGTTCGTTCCACAAATCACTTTCACAAGGAACTTTGGCAAACTTCTTATCATCCCTCTCGTAAATACCTGCTGTTTTTCAAAAAACAATTGAAACTAAACAATATCGAGTGTGTTGTGTAGCAGGAGTATATATTTGATGTGTAGCAGGAGTATATATTTTATGTGTAGCAGGAGTATATATTAAATATGTAGCAGGGGTATATATTTAATGTGTAGCAGGAGTATATATTTAATGTGTAGCAGGAGTATATATTTAATGTGTAGCAGGAGTATATATTTGATGTGTAGCAGGAGTATATATTTAATGTGTAGCAGAAGTATATATCTTATGTGTAGCAGAAGTATATATTTAATGTGTAGCAGGAGTATATATTTAACGTGTAGCAGGAGTATATATCTAATATGTAGCAGAATAATATATTTTATGTGTAGCAGGAGTATATATTCAAGGTGTAGCAGGAGTATATATTTAATGTGTAGCAAGATTATATATTTTATGTGTAGCAGGAGTATATATTTAATGTGTAGCAGGAGTATATATTTGATGCGTAGAAGGGGTATATATTTAATGTGTAGCAGGAGTATATATTTAATGTGTAGCAGGAGTATATATTTAATGTGCAGCAGGAGTATATATTTGATGCGTAGAAGGTGTATATATTTAATATGTAGCAGGAGTATATATTTAATGTGTGTAGCAGGAGTATATATTTAATGTGTAGCAGGCGTATATATTTAATGTGAAGCAGGAGTATATATTTAATGTGTAGCAGGAGTATATATTTTATGTGTAGCAGAAGTATATATTTAATGTGTACCAGGAGTATATATTTGATGTATAGAAAGAGAATATATTTGATGTGTTGCAGGAGAATATATTTGATTTGAAGCAGGAGTAGATATTTAATGTGTAGCAGAAGTATATATTTAATGTGTAGCAGGCGTATATATTTAATATGTAGCAAGAGTATATATTTAATATGTAGCAGAAGTATATATATTTAATGTGTAGCAGGAGTATATTTTTGATGCGTAGAAGGAGTATATATTTGATGTGTAGCAGGAGTATATATTTGATGTGTAGCCGGAGCATATATCTAATGTGTAGCAGGCGTATATATTTAATATGTAGCAAGAGTATATATTTAATGTGTAGCAGGAGTATGTATTTAATGTGTAACAGGAGTATATATTTTATGTGTAGCAGAAGTATATATTTAAGGTGTAACAGGCGTATAAATTTGATGTGTAGCAAGAGTATATATTTAATGTATAGCAAGAGTATATATTTTATGTGTAGAACGAGTATATATTTTCTGTGAAGCAGGAGTATATATTTGATGTGTAGCAGGAGTATATATTTAATGTGTAGCAGGCGGATATATTTAATGTGTAGCAAGAGTATATATTTAATGTGTAGCAGGAGTATATATTTTATGTGTAGCAGAAGTATATATTTAAGGTGTAACAGGCGTATAAATTTGATGTGTAGCAAGAGTATATATTTAATATGTAGCAAGAGTATATATTTTATGTGTAGAACGAGTATATATTTTCTGTGAAGCAGCAGTATATATTTGATGTGTAGCAGGAGTATATATTTAATGTGTAGCAGGCGGATATATTTAATGTGTAGCAAGAGTATATATTTAATGTGTAGCAGGAGTATATATTTAATATGTAGCATGGGTATATATTTAATGTGTAGCAGGAGTATATATTTAATGTGTAGCAGGAGTATATATTTAATGTGTAGCAGGAGTATATATTTGATGTGTAGCAGGAGTAGATATTTGATGTGTAGCAGAAGTATATATTTAATGTGTAGCAGGCGTATATATTTAATATGTAGCAAGAGTATATATTTAATGTGTAGCAGGAGTTTATAATTTATGTGTAGCAGGAGTATATATTTGATGCGTAGAAGGAGTATATATTTAATGTGTAGCAGGAGTATATATTTGATGTGTAGCAGGAGTATATATTCAATGTGTAGCAGGTGTATATATTTAATGTGTAGCAGGAGTATATATTTAATGTGTAGCAGGAGTATATATTTAATGTGTAGCAGGAGTATATATTTTATGTGTAGCAGGAGTATGTATTTAATGTGTAGCAGGCGTATATATTTTGTGTCTCGCAGAAGTATATATTTAATTTGTAGCAAGAGTATATATTTAATGTGTAGCAGGAGTATATATTTAATGTGTAGCAGTAATATATATTTAATGTGTGGCAGGAGTATATATTTGATGTGTAGCAGGAGTATATATTTGATGTGTAGCCGGAGCATATATCTAATGTGTAGCAGGCGTATATATTTAATATGTAGCAAGAGTATATATTTAATGTGTAGCAGGAGTATGTATTTAATGTGTAGCAGGAGTATATATTTGATGTGTAGCAGAAGTATATATTTAAGGTGTAACAGGCGTATAAATTTGATGTGTAGTAAGAGTATATATTTTATGTGTAGCAAGAGTATATATTTTATGTGTAGAACGAGTATATATTTTCTGTGAAGCAGGAGTATATATTTGATGTGTAGCAGGAGTATATATTTAATGTGTAGCAGGCGGGTATATTTAATGTGTAGCAAGAGTATATATTTAATGTGTAGCAGGAGTATATATTTTATGTGTAGCAGAAGTATATATTTAAGGTGTAACAGGCGTATAAATTTGATGTGTAGCAAGAGTATATATTTAATGTATAGCAAGAGTATATATTTTATGTGTAGAACGAGTATATATTTTCTGTGAAGCAGCAGTATATATTTGATGTGTAGCAGGAGTATATATTTAATATGTCGCAGGCGGATATATTTAATGTGTAGCAAGAGTATATATTTAATGTGTAGCAGGAGTATATATTTAATATGTAGCAGGGGTATATATTTAATGTGTAGCAGAAGTATATATTTAATGTGTAGCAGGAGTATATATTTAATGTGTAGCAGGAGTATATATTAGATGTGTAGCAGGAGTAGATATTTGATGTGTAGCAGAAGTATATATTTAATGTGTAGCAGGCGTATATATTTAATATGTAGCAAGAGTATATATTTAATGTGTAGCAGGAGTTTATAATTTATGTGTAGCAGGAGTATATATTTGATGCGTAGAAGGAGTATATATTTAATGTGTAGCAGGAGTATATATTTGATGTGTAGCAGGAGTATATATTCAATGTGTAGCAGGTGTATATATTTAATGTGTAGCAGGAGTATATATTTAATGTGTAGCAGGAGTATATATTTAATGTGTAGCAGGAGTATATATTTTATGTGTAGCAGGAGTATGTATTTAATGTGTAGCAGGCGTATATATTTAATGTCTAGCAGAAGTATATATTTAATTTGTAGCAAGAGTATATATTTAATGTGTAGCAGGAGTATATATTTAATGTATAGCAGGAGTATATATTTAATGTGTAGCAGGAATATATATTTAATGTGTAGCAGGAGTATATATTTGATGTGTAGCAGGAGTATATATTTGATGTGTAGCAGGAGTATATATTTAATGTGTAGCAGGAATACATATTTGATGAGTAGCAGGAGTATATATTTAATGTGTAGCAGGAGTATATATTTAATGTGTAGCAGGAGTATGTATTTGATGCCTAACAAGTGTATTTATTTAATGTGTAGCAGGAGTATATATTTAATGTGTAGCAGGGGTATATATTTAATGTGTATCAGGAGAATATATTTGATGTTTAGCAAGAGTATATATTTGATGTTTAGCAGGAGTATATATTTGATGTGTAGCAGGAATATATATTTAATGTGTTGCAGGAGTATATATTTTTTGTGGTGCAGTAGTATATATGTAATGTGTAGCAGGAGTAAGTATTTAATGTGTAGCAGGAGTATATATTTTATGTGTACCAAGAGTATATATTTGATATGTAGTAGGAGTATATATTTAATGTGTAGCAGGAGTATATATTTAATGTGTAGCAGGAGTATATATTTTTTATGTGTAGCAGGAGTATATATTTTATGTGGTGCAGGAGTATATATTTAATGTGTAGCAGGAGAATATATTTTATGTGTAGCAGGAGTATATATTTAATGTGTAGCAGGAGTATATATTTAATGATGACGCAGAGGTAATATTGGGGCACATATATAACGGGACTCATATAATACCGACATAACGATAGTGATTATGAGGGAAAGAAGACATTTCTATATATATATATGTATATATATATATATATATATATATATATATTACATGTTTTAACACTGATAAGAGGAGAGGAGGCATTTCTTGTGATATTTTTCTTGCCTTTTCAGCCCAAACGAGGCACATTCCCACTTTGTTGTAAGGGGTTACTATCAGTGGCATAAGTTACAGGGATACAGTGTAGGAAGTTTGGCAGCTATATGTCAGTTCACGTTACACGTGAACTTCTGCATGTCAGTACAGTCGGAGAAGCAAGAAACCGGAAGGGAATTCTTAAGTCTAGCTGTTCTGGGGAAGAAACTACTGAAGTTGAAGGCTCTCTTGCATCTAGGGATCTCTATTTTGAAGGGGTGGGATTTAGCTGATTGTGGGGTGTGTCGGGTGTATTTACGTCGAAGTGACACACATGCTTGCAGTTCTTCAGAGCATTCACCGTTAAAGTACTTGTAGAACAGGCAGAGGGATGCAACATTTCGTCGATGTGACAGAGGCTGAAGTTTAGCTGACAGTGCAGGAACTATCAGATTGACGACTCTCTTTTGAACCTTGTCTAGGAGCGAGAGACTAGTGGCAGATGCACCAACCCAAATATAGCAACAATACTCCATACATGGGCGAATGGTGGCCTTATAGATGTATAGGGTATTTTCAGGCGTTAATAGCTTTCTAGCACGGTAGAGAGAACCCACCTTCTTCGCAGTGGTCCTGGCAATGCTCTCAATGTAATTGTTCCAACTCATCTTTCATGTGAAGGTTAGGTCGTTGTGACAGAGGAGATGTTACTTAAAAGGGGTTACAATGTTCATTTATATTGATGATAAAACACAATTACCTTTCGTTCGTGATGAAGGATGTGACAAAAGACAACAGTTACAATATAATGATAACTTCTTTATTCATTTGCTCGACCGGTCCATTGACGTCAGGAATTCAATTTTGCATTTATATAGTCTAAATGTTCTTCCTTCGCTTCCGAGGGATTAACTGACCAATTCTCTGGCTCTCTTTTGGACTGACTTCTCTCTTGCTGACTGACTTCTCTGTTGGTGACTAAAATCCGAACCCATAATATGGAGAAATGTCCGTTGTTTAAGACGTCAGAAGTGTGCTTTCAAACGTTACCAATTTTACGTGGCTTTACACATTTGTGTCCAACACACTTTTGACAACAAAAAATCCTCAATTCTAATCTAACCTATTTTAAACAATATAATTTAATTTGCATTGTTCATTCTTTTATTGATATATCTAGTATTCACATTTCTAAAGGAATAAACAATAGACTTAATTTCTAACATTCGATTTCTAAACTTTGCGAACAGGGTTCGATTCTAGGCTTATCCTAATCTCATTTTTACTTATCTAATATTCTTCACATTTACATGGAAAGGGGGCAGCGCATTCTAGTAACAAGCGAATCAAAGACAAAAACAGGATCCTTGGATTCATACGATATGGTAATTATGACATTATGTAATAAATTAAACTTTCGTTTCGTAAATTCATAGATCAGAGCTTGAAGTATTTTCATTAATATCCCATGTAATTAATTCGTAGTCCAAATATAATTCGTGATATGATGACCTTCACCCTGCTGTTAAGGCTTCTGCATCTAATACTCTTCGCTTCCAGCTATTTTTTCTTCTCCGATAGACAACGTTTACACGTATTCCCTAGGTAAACCGAGCAGCGTTATCGAAGTTTAATTGAACGCTAACGGCAATAGCGTAATTACTAAACGTATAAATATTCATGGCACGACTGCGTCCAGAACGAGGGAGTGGTGCAATGCCTTACTTTTATAGAAATCAATTAAACATCAGGCAGACTGTTTTTAATGATCTTATGACGACCATTCGACCAGATCCGAAGCTGCTGGCATTACACACAGATCGTGTTTATATATATATATATATATATATATATATATATATATGCATATATATACATATGTATATTTATATTTATATGTATAGAAGTGTGTGTTAATATATATATACATGCACATACACACAGATATGTATACTATACAAATCTTTTATATATATACGATTGTATGTATATACGAATTGTATATATATATATATATATATATATACATTGTGCGTATGTTATTCCTCTGCATATATATGTATATATGTATGTATATATACATACATATATATGTGTGTATGTATGTATACATATATATATATTCATATAAATACCATACACACAAATGTATATATATATATACATATATACATAGGCATATATGAACATATATATACTTATATACGTGCATATATGCCATATGTATATATATATATATATATATATATATATATATATATATATATATACATTTGTGTGTATGGTATTTATATGAATGTACATATATATACATATATGTATATATATATATATATATATATATATATATATATATATATATATATATATATGCACCTATGCATATCCATGTGTAGATATACATGTAATCTCGGTTTTGCTGTGCGTGTTACTGCAAATGAACCGGTCGCACGATCTTGTGTCGCTGTACAAAGTATCGTCCGAATTATACATCTTATATAATGTTATCATTTGATTCGTTACAAACGCAATCGAATCGATAAATAGCCAACGCGTTTCGTCATAGGAACGTAGCACAGGAAGATAAAACCTAGAAAAAGCACAGGATTATACGAAGATTTGCGCTTAGTATCTCATTGTTTAAAAAAAAAGTTTTCTTTTCGTTTTTTCTTCAGACGGCATACCGACCATCTCTATTTTTATTTATTGTCGAAGGACCACAAAATGTTCACTTAGTTTCTTCCATGTGTATATAAAGTACAATTTCATCTCTATCAACGCCAGCATCATGGGTTTATCTTCTTTAAATCATTCTTCGAATGTTCCTGTTAAGTCATACATAAATACCTTATATTTCGGCGTAAAAGACGACTTTTAAAGTAAAAACAAAGAAATCATCTTTACAATTAATATTACATTAGACACCGGTTAAGCAAGCATGGTTTCGTGATTTAGCAATCGTCTTATACAACCGATATATGAAATAATTATTAAAGAAAGGAGATCCGCCATGACAGTTTGTGAAGAAAACAGATCATATCTCTGATCAAAGACCTGGATTATCACAAAACCAGGTTTTTTTTTAAGTTGGAATTTTTCTCTGTTCGTTGTTGACTAAACGTCTTAAGGATTATTCTTATCTTCTGCTTATTTATTAGCTATTATTAGGCCAATAATATCTATCATCAGTTATAACAATTCCACAATTATTTCCTTACGAGCATCTGGATATCGTTCATTTTTTATGATTATCTCCTTATCAATAAAAATAAATATTCACGCATGAAATAATCAGAATATATTTAGTTAGAAGAGATTATTATTTTCCATTGCCCCTTATTTTTATATTACATATACCTCTCCCACATGAGAAGAAACCTAATGTATTACTAGTCCGAAAAATATAAATACACTAGACGGGAAGGAGCCTGGCGTTGCCCGGCCGTAAAGTATGTTTTAATATGATATTTAAATTTTTCCAGATTTGTATATATCATTATAAAGTCGTTATCGTAAGATTAAAAACAATATTATTTGGGTGCCATCAGCTGGAATCGAAACCTAAAGCAAAACTAGCGTGAGGTTACTACTGATCCGACCTGATATTTATTGATTAAACATTAAAAATTAAAAATAACCTAAGATAAATGTAAAAAATGCATAAGGATTTTTTCAAATTTGATCAATTCGGACCTGTTATAAGTAATTTTAGCCGGCTAAAAACCTATAAAATAAAGGTGCATAACAATCCAATCATTTGAGGCCCCTATCGCTGCTCTGCGACTTTTTGGTTCAGAAAAGATAGTTTGAAAATATAGAAACAGACAGAAAGACAGGCAGACAGACAGGCAGACATGTGGTGTTTTATGTATTAGATGCTCGTTATCGAAAAACCTTCAGAAAGCATAGCAATACAATACAATCATGCCTCGTGTTACAAAATCCATTTCGGCTGATCATATTCATGGTCGATGAGTCTGCTTGTGAAGTTTCAAGTTTTACAAAGAAAATAAGCAGATCCTCAAATTTGAAAAGAAAATACATAGATTGTTCAATTGTTACAGACATCTGAGTCCTTAGCAACTTCATTTATAATCGATTGCTAAGTCATATCTTTATGCATGCTGTTCGCTTAAAGCGTACCAACAACCTCCAATCTCCTCCCATTCTGTTTGTTTGAGCCATATTATGTCACACCCGTTTTGAGCATAGAAGGTTGAGGTGACATCTACGTGAATGCCCTGATTCTTTGAGATGGACCTCTAATAGACGTATAAACGTTTCTCTGCAAACCGAAACCATCAGATATGTACTAGTGAGAATACCCCTTACTATTGCTACATAGGTTGAGACCCAGTGTGTATAGTCGAATAAAAAAGACGGAGGTATAACGAGAAATATTACGCGAAAAGCGTACGAATATATATATATATATATATATATATATATATATATATATATATACATACATATATATATTTATATATATACATATATATATATAGATATACATATATATATAGATATACATATATATATGTACTTACAAACAGATTACACGACCTCATGTATTTTTCACAAAAGCTTCTGCAGTATACTCGGCACATATTCATATTATATGGTATACATATGTACATGCACATGCGCACTATGTTGTATTATTTTTTTTTGTTTGTGGCTGAAAAAAAAAATAGGAGCTTGATGCAAAAAAATAGATCAGACAAAAGTTAAAGCCCGTTAACATAGAATGATGCTTTCTTTGAAATTGCTGGTTTAACCATATTCATATCCGTAAGTGGCTAAATATACCCCCGCCCCCTATATATATATATATATATATATATATATATATATATATATATATATATATATATATATAATGTGATTTCTGGTGAGAAAATGTTTATGTCTAAGACTGAATCAATATCGCCCATTCTAAAATTATTTATAAAATAAAGTGATTTAAAATCGTGAATTGCCGCAACCTTTTCCAAGACTGACTCGATTAAAAACTCTTCTTTAACATACATATGAAATAAGCAAATTTTTTTATATCGTAAACTGCTTCAACAATTTTTGTGGCTGGCTCAGTATTCCCCCTATTCTAAAAATATATATAAGATAAATTGATTTAAAGACCGTAAATTGCCCCAGCCTTTTCCGGGACTGACTCCATTTAAAACTCGTTTTACATACATATGAAATAAACTGATTGTTAGATCGTAAACTGCTTCAACCATTTCTCTGGCTTACTCAATATTCGCCTATTCTTAAAATATATATATAAAATATAGTGATATTTAGAGCAAGGCTTGGAGTAGTTATAAATAAATTAACTCATGTGGGGGATGTTTTATTCGATTATAATGTAAGACACTCGATTACGCACGGGTTAACCAGTAGACACTCGGAATCCAACACGTTATTGCAGAGTACGTTGCAAGGAACATAAGACAAGAAATAATACGACTCACATTTTCTCAGTCGAAATACATTTATTTCCAAGTGCTTTCTCGATTAAAACGCGATATTATTCCTTATATCTTACTTCTGCCCCCTTGAATGCGAACGTTGGTCTGTGCACACTTTATTTTCGTAGTATTTTACTTTTTCCTTGCCGTGACATCATTTCGCAGACGGCTCAGCATTTACATGTAAGCGCCATACGTGCGCCCGCCCTCTGTTAAAGTACTTCAGCTCAGAAAGAACTAGTTAACCTAGGTTACACGTGAGCTCGAAAAGTTGTTTAATTTCATGAGGCAACATCTCAATCCATGGTTTAATCTAAGACGATGTCGAGGTAGGCAGATCTCTAGGTTTCATAATGAGTTTCGTGCAACGGGATACCAGGAATATCGCTTCGGGTTCAAAGAGGTAAGTAATAATCTAATTAATAAAATTCACTGTGTCTGTCTGTCTGTCTGTCTGTCTCCATATTTTCAAACTCTATCTCTACCGAAACTAAAAGTCGCAGAGCTGCGCTAGAGGCTTCAAATGATGAAACTTTTACGGATTGTTCTTTTATGGGTCTTTTTCAGATTAAAATAGTTTTTAAGGGATCAAAAGAGTCTAAATTGAAAAAAAGAAACGTATACATTTTGTACATTCACCTTAGTTTATTTTAAATCGGTTCGTACGATCGAGCGATCAATATCTCCGTTCAGTCCCGAAAGAAAAAGGATACCCCCTGTTGGTACAGTGGTTTCGTCACCAGATTTGAATTCTAGATTTTTGCTTTCGGTTCCGATTCTAGCTGATGGCACCCAAATACATTTTTACTTTTAAAATCACGACTCTATAATAATATATGCAAAATCTGGACAGATTATAATATCATATTTAAGCGTATTTTACGGACAGCAAACACACCTCCCGCTATTTAGTTCTAATTATTCAAAGAGGCTTAAGCGCCCCTATTCTAGAATTTGAAGGTTCAATCCTCAGTACTGGCAATACTAAGAATAATATTGCCAGTTATTGATGTCAAACGAAACGAATGCATATTATTTGCGTGGATTAAATAAAGAATTTTGCTCGAAATTGCGTGCTCATTTCCGAGTTTGACAGAAAGATTCTCGAGTTTGACAAAATATACACGACGAATGTTGGAGGTTACATCGGCAGAAACGTTGTGATTATAACACTTTAGATGAAAAAATATTCTTAATAAAACAAACTAGTGGAGCCTTTCGTATGTAATATATTGCTAATGTAGTCTCGGAATATATCTGGTTGTTACGGCTTATCTTTAATATCCTTATAGGCGTTTGTGACATATTTCCATTGTATGGACGCCCGACGCGAACAGAGACCCCAAGATATTATTATATCTTCTTGAGATAGAACAGATACTACCTTGGGTCCTAGAAGGTGTATTTTAGTTTCACTTTAAATTTATTTTTACATTGCATCATTGGTGATCGGGAGATCCTATTTATTAAAAGGGAGGATAGAATGCGATTACATACTATGAACATTAAATTAGAATATCTATATAGTAATTATTTATTTTTAGTAGTATGTTATCGACTTCTATGCTCCTTGTTAATAAATGTGATCTCCTGTTTGAATAATTTCTCATGTGAAAACCGTGACACACGTACGTACGAACGTCTGTACGGTAAAGGTAGGAGGGTGTCAATATATAGATGGTACAGTTGGAATATATGTTCTTTCCTCGATTTAACTCTTCACCGACTGAGGCATTATGTATTTTCTGCAATCCAGAGTTACTCCCTTAAGGATGTTGATTTTCCTTCACATAAAACAAGGCTTTCTCTAACTTTGCCCTCGCGGAGAGAAAAATAAACAAAAACTATCTTGTATGTATTATTGCCAATTTTCTATTTACCTGCTTTCCATAATGTGGGCGCCAATTGAAGCTTCCTACTGAAGCCTCCTGTTGAAGCTCCCTATTGAAGCTTCCTACTGGAGCTTGAAATAGTTCGCGGTGATCAGTAATGAACCAACTCCGTCCTCTCCCCAAAGTAGTAAGTAATGCCTGGGAGCCTAGCCCTCTGAGACTAGGTAGAAGAATATTTCCTTTCTGGACATAATACATCTCAATCCAATAAGATATAGGAACTTGGCCGCGTTAATAAATGTAGCTATACAAAGTAGCTGTTCCACCGATCAGTTGACTTGATCCATCGGGCGCATGCGTGTTGGCACCTTCCGTTACTGTGAGGCCTTCTCGTTCCGCTTCCTTTGTTGATAATATTGCTTCATGAATGTGTTTCATTAGTCATCCTCGCAAAATCAACAGAGGAGCGCGTTGGCGGTGTTGGCATTCAACAACTTTATCTAATCTATTAAGGAATCTAGGGTCGTTTAATCTGGCGCATCTTTCAGGCTGTTTAGCCATTAAGTGAATTTCTGATAAGCTTTGTTCACACGATTTAGTTATCTAATAGTATTATTTCTCTTTATAGCTACCTCTTTCTCGTCTTTTTTTATCTTTTTTGTTTTTCCATCTTCTTTTGTCATCTTTCTTTTGTATATCTTTATTTTTCTTCTTTTCTTTTACTTTTTCGTCTTTTTTATTTCTCTAGTTACCTCTTCTTTTTCATCTTTTTCATCTTTTTCTTTTTTCATATTTTTTATCTTCTTTTTGTCATCTTTCTTTTTATATCTTTATTTTTCTTCTTTTCTTGTTCTTTTTCGTTTTTTTCTTTTCTTCCTTTTTTCTTTTTTTCTTTCTGCATTTTCTTCTTTTTCTTATTTGTTTTTCTATTTTTAGTTCTTTTCTTCTTTTGTTTTCTATTTTTCTTCTTGTTGTTCTTTTTTGTTGTTTTTGTTGTTTTAGTCTTCGTCGCCCCTTTCTTCTTTTGATTGTTCTTTTTTTATCTTCTTTTTGTGCTTGTCGTTGTTCTTCTTCTTCTTCTTCTTCGCCCTTTCCGTCTTCTTTTATTGCTTTCTTTTTTCTTCTTCGTCTTTTTCCAGTTCCTTTTCTTCTTCTTTCAACTTTTCATTTTTTTTTTCTATTTCTTCCTTATCCCTTTCTTTTCTAGGTCCTGGATATGACCTCAAACTATATCCGATGGTGAGAACCAAGCTTACGGGCTTGGGGAGTGTGGAGCCACCCTTTAATTACCATTGCTCCCAGGTCAACTCTGACCCGGAGTGGTAGTACCTGTTAGGGTCCGAACTATGGGTAAAATAGAAACTGACTTGAAAAAAATGTTCTATGAAAAAAAAAACTCTTCAAAATCACTTGATTCGGCATTAAATAACCTGAAAAAAGGGTTGATATGCCGTAAAACAAAAACAACCAACCTTTCTTTTCAATCCTCTCAGATTTATTTTTCTTTCTTTTTTTTTGCCTCTCTTTTCTTCTTGTCCCTTTAAATCTTTTTTCACTTCTTCTCTCTTCTTTTTAATGTTGTCAATTTTCTTTCTGATCTTGTTCTAATTACATCGTATCCATCAACATCCCCATCCTGATTCTACCTCTGCATTCCTCTAGATGTTGTTATTCTGCTAGTCAATCATATTAATCTAATTTATAACACTAACTGTGTCTGCCTGTCTGTCTGTCCGGCTGTTTATCTATCTCCATATTATTAAGCTCTATTTCGTCCGAAACTAAAAGTCCCAGAGCTGATCTAGGAACCTCAAATGATTGACTCTTTTTGGACCGCTATTTTATAGGTCTCTAACCCGTGAAAATAGTTTTTGAAGGGCCAACAAGGGGTTAAAATGGAAAAATCGTTATATATTTTCTACATTCATGTTAGTTTATTTTTAATCAGTTAATATGCGTGTAACGTAAGTAGATTAGTAACGTCATCAGCTTTGATTTCTACAGTTTTGCTTTCGGTTTCGATTCTAGCTGATGGCACCGAAATATTTGTATATATATATATATATATATATATATATATGTATGTATATATATATATATATATATATATATATATATATATATATATATATATATATATATAAAGATTTTTATGGGTACAACATTTTATGAAGGATTTTAATAGCACTTGGGGAAATGCCATTATTGAAATTGAGGACTTACATATATATTACGGTTCCTAAACGGAAAATCATCACGTGTCTTCAATTCGATTTAGATATTAAGAAGGTATTTCCGCATTTATATTTCAGTTTATATAGGTACAAAAAAGTCTACAAATGAAACTAATAACTTAACACTGCAATCGACAATGGACGTGCTTATCGCCTTCTGATTAAACCTCGACCCACGCCCAATAACCAGCGACTAAAACGTATCAGTATCGCTATATATATTCGAAGCGCGCAAACGTCAAAAATCACTTGTTGGCTGCCCTAATACGATTAACGGTTTAACTAAACGCCGTTGATGTTGCCATGGCGGAAGTGGCGATGAATATCCGCAGTAATCGATAATCAATCACGATCTATTCGTGACGTCTAATCCCACACATCTGCAGCCGATTTTGTAACACGTATCGGTGTACGATCGATTACATTTTGCCGTTGAAAGTAATCATATGCAATCGGAATTCGATCTACTTGCAAAGAAATCAAAACCAGATATCAATAGATCAGTCGTCTGGTCGATTAAGCAGTTGAAATCATTCGGAGAGAAAACGAGATGTATATTATGATTTATTCGATTTTGTATATGCAATATATATATATATATATATATATATATATATATTTCGTATGTGTGTGCGTATATATATATATATATATATATATATATATTTCGTATGTGTGTGCGGATATATATATATATATATATATATATATATGTATATATATCTGTGGAAATAGTCTTTATTCACTTATACTTACTTAAAACATATATCAATTCTTATTTAAGAAGCTCAATGTAATTACAGAGGATATGATGAATAAATGATCAAACTGTATATTCCAAATTTCATGATGTTGACTACCTTACAATTTATTCCTTCAATTCAGTTGAGACTTCCAATTCTTGACAGGATCTGTTTCGTAGCACACAATCAATAACGTAATTATTATATTAATCAGTGAATCTATTTCTGAAGAAATATCAACAATCAATCACCCAAAAGGAAATAAAATACGTATGCACATGATTTCAAAATTGGAAAATTATGAGAGAAGCTTCAAATACCTTATATATTTCTTTCATTAAACATTTTAAATTTTAGAAATAAAGTCACTAGAACCCACATATACGTATTAACAAATTCCATTAATTAAGGTATAATCAGCCAGAAATGTTATATTTATTAATTATTACATTTTTTATTTATAATTCACTGATTGAGATAATAATTAAGTGATTGATTTTTGCTACGAAACAAATGCTGTCAACAATTGTAAACGTCAACTAAATTAAAGGAGTAAATAAGATGGTCAATATCATTAAATTTGGAATAACGATATATATATATATATATATATATATATATAAGGAATGAAAGATAAACCATAAATGAAAGATATATATATATATATATATATATATATATATATATATATATATATTTATATATACATATTGAATGAAAGATAAACGTCGTTATTCCAAATTTCGTGATATTGACCATCTTACAATTTTCTCTGACTGACGTAAATGAACATTTAAAATTAAAATGTTTATATATATATATATAAATATATATATATATATATATATATATATATATATATATAGGATGACCCCCCAAAAAAAACAAAAAAAACAAAAGCTAAATGAAGGTCATCTATAACATATGTTGTAGAACAGAGAAAAAAAGGCCAAAGACCCTAGTGATTTGATGTGATGTTTTGAATATAATAAACTAGTTATGACCAAAGTTTCATTTCATTCGGACAAAACACTAAGAAACAGCACCTAATTAGAGTTGGCCCCTTTTTTATGGGTCACTAATTATTATAGTAAAAAAATAATAATTATGACAGCCTTTTTAGGAAATTCGTTTCTTATCGTTGAGCACTTTCAGTTGAATTAAAGTCGGTCAATTTAGCTCTTATGCATAGATCATCGTATAACGATTAGACCACTCTCTGACTGACGTAAATGAACATTTAAACTATTTAAATTCGACGTTATTTCACGCGGTTAATGGTAGTCGAATGGATTAGGTACTCGCTAATCGAGCCAGAGGTGTCGTGATGCGGGGTTCGAATCGTTCGACTGGTATTAATCGTGACACCCTGCACTGAAGACCCCGAGAGGATAAACACTAGTGTCTGTAGGTATTTAATTATTATAGTAAAAATAATTTAATTATTATAGTAATATATATATATATATATATATCTTCTATATATATAAAAGCCAAACGTCTGTGTGTATGTATGTTTGTTTGTAACGCTAAAACTTTTGAAAGACGGAACCAAACTTGACAAATTTGGTATCATATCGAAGCCCCATCACCCGGATGACAAATATCGAAATTTCACGTCAAATGGACCACTAGAAGTTGGTCAACTGATCAGTTATCTTCGAGGGGGCCCCAAAAAACCTGTCATTATCTATATATATAAAAGACAAATGTTTGTTTGTAACGCTAAAACTTGAGATGAAAGATTCCTCTCCCCTAAGAATAAAACATATGTTCAATATCTGCTTTTGTTTTTTCATTGTTTATACGGTCCCGAGCAACGCCGGGTAGCCCTGCTAGTATATATATATAAGCGAAAATGTGTGCATGTATGTATGTGTGTAGTGTGTCCGCTAAAAACTTTCGACAGACAGAACAAAAATTAACAAACTTTGTATCATATTGAAGCTCCCTCCTTCGCCCGAAAAATATTGAAAAATTGGCCAAAAACGTTAATTTTTTCACCCTGAAATCAACAATTTTCTACAGGGGGAGGTCAATAAAAACCGTCCTCTCATGACGAGATCGGTTCTACGCATCCGTCAGATGACGTCATGACCTGATTTAGTTTAAATAGTTAAAGAACTGACTAAATTTCATGTAGGTCGTGTTAGCTCAGTTGGTTAGAGTGTTGGGTCATTATCAAAACGTTTTGGGTTCGAATCGTGGTGTGAGATGTCTTTTTTTGATTTTTTAAATTTAAATATTGAAGCAGGTTTATTTAAGCCATTTTCACGGAACGTTTGTTTTTCTAGGTTTTTTTTTTTACTTCGCTTATTCTTGGGTTTTCATTAACACCCCCACCCCGACCGTACAAACACACACCCAAAAACACCCGGGTACCCACCGATTTTTTAAATTTTAATATCGATACAGGCTTATTAAAGCCATTTTTCACGTGTTTTTTTTGGGGGGGGGGTTATTTTTCAGAAGTTTTAACGTTCGTTTCTGTTTTCTTTTGTTTTTTTGATTTTTATATTTAACATCGTTCGTTTGCCTTACGTTAGGTTTTTTTTTGGTGTTTTTTTTTCGATATTTTGATTACCCACCCCCCTACCGCCCGGGTAACGCCCGCTTAAGTTTTAATGTTCGTTTTTCTGTTTTCTTTTTTTTTTTTTACTTCACTTATTCTTAGGTTTTCATTAACAACAACACACACCTCCAAATACTCGGGCAATGCCGGGTGTCCACCTCCCACTAGTCTATATATATATAAAAGGCAAAATGTGTGTGAGCATTTTGTGTATGTCTCGCAAAGGCTTCTCGCACACGCTCCCGGGTTCGTTACTATCGCTTACAACTGTTTATATAGGTCCTAGATAATAATATCTAGGATTTGGTAAAGCGTGTCGCGTATAGATTTATTTACATCGACTTTTACAAAATTATTGCTATTTTGGCTTCTCACGTGTTGATTGGGCTTTTTCGTACAAAAAGCGAAACTAATTCGAAGATAAAGCACCGTTCCCGGCAATCGCACCGGGAAACGTCCAGAAGCAATCAGCTTCGATCAATGTTGTATATCAGACAATTGCTATTCAATCTGGACAATTGGGAGCTGGTTTTCACCTCCCCAACATGTGTTGGGCAAAAAACAGTCAAATTTGGGTAAACAAACACAACCGCTGCCTCGCAGCAAAAGTGAACTGCATGACTTCTATTTGACCTTCTTAATTAGGTCAAATGGAAACTTTTATTGCGGACACCTGTTTTTAAGAGTTAAATAAATTCAAACGTGTCTCCCTTGTATGTCGCGGTGGCCCAATGGTTAACGTCGCATTTTTTTTTCACACTTTAATTTCCAACTTTGCCTCAAGGGTTCGGGTTCAATCCTCATACTCACTTACCAAAACATTTTTTTTATTATTATTTTAAGCCCCCCAACCCCGGAGTTTTGATTTACCTCAAAATACCTGGGCATCGCCGGGTACCCCTCATTAGTCTATAAATATAAAAGCAAAAAATGTATGTATGTATGTATGTGTGTTCGCTTTTTTTCTGTATGTCTACAAAAGGTTTTTTTTCAGAGAAGCAGTCGGTCGCTTCACAACTTTTTAAAACATTTTATATCACATAAATCGTAATATCTCACAGTTAACAAAGCTCACCTGTCTATTTAATTTGCTCAATTTCAGGAAGATAAATATTCAACATTTGTCACTCGCCGCATGTGGGTTAGTGTTTTACCTATAACATCTTGGGAAAATAAAAATCCCGCAGTCAAACTTGACCTCATTAACTCATTAAAACAGGCACCTGCCAAATCCAAGTAATTAAATAAATTCAAATGTGTTTCTGTTAGCATCTCGCGGTGGGGCAATGGTTAACGTCGCACTTTTTTTTTAACACTTTAATTTACAACTTTGCCTCAAGGGTTCCGGTTCGATCCTCATACTTTTTTTTTAACCCCCACCCCCGGAGTTTCCACACACACCTCATAACACCCGGGCAACGCCGGGTACACCTCGCTAGTATATATATAAAGCTGAATGTCTGTGTGTGTCTGTTCACGAATCGGCTTCTATATGGTTGTCTATTTAAAAAAAAACTGATTACATATAATGATAGAAGATGTACCGAGACACAGGAATGGGTATGTTTGATCTATCATAATGATGATTCATTAAAATTGTACTGAGACTGCTACATGACAATATGTCAGCTACAGTTCTCAGTAGTAGTGGAGATGAAATAGAGCTTTTCAGGGTTGTCACTGCAACCCTGTCCTCCATCTTCATTACTGCTATCCTCCATCTCACGGACAAACATATTCCCCGTAGAGTTCGGATTATGTACAGAACTGACGGGCGACTTTTTAACATCAACAAATTCAGGGCCAAAGGTCGAACGAACACCATATCCATTATGGAGCTACAGTATGCAGACGATAACGCCCTTGTAGCCCTCTCAGAAGAGGACCTACAGTGTACACTGGTTGCCTTCACGAGGGCGTACAAACAGCTAAGACTAACAGTCAATATAAAAAAAAACTCAAATCCTCCATCAATCACCACCAAACATCTCTATCGACAACGCTAGACTGGAAAATGTGGACCACTTCCCATACCTAGAACGCGTCCTATCATCAAAAGCCAACATAGATGATGAAATACAACACCGACTCAGCTGTGCCAGTGGGGCTTTCTCAAGGCTAAGGAAGAGAGCATTTGAGAACCGTGAACTTCTGGCAAAGACCGAAATCATGGTATACAAAGCTGTCTTGCTGCCCACTCTTCTCTATGGATCGGAGACCTGGACCACATACGGGAGGCACGTAAAAACCCTGGAGACGTGCCACTAAAGATGTCTCTGAAAAATCCTCAGAATCAGTTGGAAGAACCGACGCACCAACACCAGCGTCCTGAGTGAGGCTGACATTTCTACTGTCACCGCTACTGTTGCTCAACGCCAGCTCAGATGAACTGGTCATGTTGTCCGAATGCCGGGTCTCTGCCTCCCAAAACAGATTTTCTACTCTCAGCTTGTTGAGGAAAAGCGTGCCCAGGGTGGCCAAAAGATGAGGTATAAGGACAATATCAAAGTAAATTTAAAGCGGTTTCACATGGACCTTAAGACATGGAAGAACGTGGCTGGGAGCAGGTTGGCATGCAGGAGCGCTGTCCACGAAGGTGCTGCGCTTTATAGCAGTGACTTTAATCAAGCTGCTGAGGATAAACGCAAGGACAGATTATCAACCAGACACATCCACCCCCACCCCACAACCACTACCTTTATCTGCCCAAATTTGACAAGAAAAATTGGGTCTAGGATTGGGCTCTATGCTCACCTGAGGACCCATAGAAGCCACAACGGACAGTGTTACTCGGACACGAGTGACCGCCGATGATGACATAAGAATACTTTGATAAGTATGTTTTAACTTAAATAGGGATGGTATAATAAAATCGTGGGGGTCTGCATTCGCGCCTGGCCTCCTTAGAATGGAAATATTCCACAAAGTTTAACACGTTTTTTTTATATAGATTCACAGAATATTGTGATAAGTGTTTCAGTGTGAACAGGTATGATATAATAAACTATGGGTTTATCTATTTTATTTTTACTTTCATCATATTTTGCTTTGGTTTTGATACCCTCAAATTTGAAGCTATCTCATTACAACCCTTCCTTTTCATAACCTATCATACTTTAATAAATCAGAGTCCATTTTCTGTAGGCACTTTTGAATCCAGTCAACGACGGGTCCTTTTGCTACTATATATATATATATATATATATATATATATATATATA
Organism: Euprymna scolopes; assembly: GCF_053919585.1. Taxonomy (NCBI): domain Eukaryota; kingdom Metazoa; phylum Mollusca; class Cephalopoda; order Sepiida; family Sepiolidae; genus Euprymna; species Euprymna scolopes. Next base: position 109,127,403 of record NC_136504.1, read on the forward strand.
TATATATATATATATATATATATATATATATATATGTACTAGCAGGGAAACCTGACGATGGCAAACACTGTGACAACTGGATGGGAACATAAATTGCAAAACCCTCTTCTAGTACGGATTATAAAAGACATGTGTTTGAGAATGGTCCAGTTCGGTCAATTGAAAAGTGACTTGTGTATCTGAGGACAAGATGTTATAGTGTGGCTGGACGCTAGTTCCATTGCCGCCGACATGGTTGTGGAAAGTAATAGTTTCGTGTCAGAAGACACAAGCTGGCTCCGAGCGGTGCATGAGGAAAGACATAAACTTCGCTAAACTTTATGCAATACTGCGAACTGTCGACATTGCATTGCAGTGGAAAGCTAAAAACAAATGAAATCTGTATGTGTATTTAGAGAACTGCTATCTTGTTCAGAAAGTCGAAAGTGAATAGCAAAGCAGCTACTAAAATGCTAATTACGTGTCGTCTTTCTACGCCTCAATCGTTGTCGTTGATTTGGGGCTCGTTAAGTTTCACGTCAATCGAGTTTACCAACTAACACGTGTACGATAGTGATAGTTAATTGAAATCTGCAAAATGATAGAACCCAGAAAACATGTGCATGTCGGAACCGCAGAAGGCAACGTTTCTCAAGAACAAGCAATTCATCGGCCCATCGTATATCCCGATGTGAAGAGGACGTTGTACCTTGTAAAGTAAGCCAACATGTTAATAACCGAAGCTTGTGATTTGGTATCGCAAAGAAGGGCAATCCATTAATCAAACCCCAGTGCATTAAAAGCTGGTTAAGCTTGATGCCACGGAATATTGGAGCAGGTTTGCTATGGATATAACCCATTTCTGCACACACCTGTACCTGGCGTTGAGAGACGTTGACCATAGACAGTTTACCATCTGGAAACATTTGCACTGCTCGCGTCACCAAGCAGTGGAAATTATGTTTGCCGAACGAGTGCCACTATGCGAGTTGCTTACTGAAAATAGCACGACGTTTTACTAGAGAGAGATTTAATGAGTTTTCTTGATTACAATAAGTGTTGCGACTGCAACTACGAATGTATTATACATCTATAGGATCTGTGTTAAGAGTTATTAAAGTAGTGGTGATACCTGATAATGTTATTGTTAATCCGTACAGGAAGGGAGATAACAAATCCGCATGGAATATGTACAGCTCATGGTAGCACCTGGAACAGTGATGATAATCAATACCTTACACTCATTTTTAGTTGATGGACTACTACGCAACATAAAAGATGTACGTCCAACGTGCCGAAATAATTGCTCCATCTGTGCTGATATTACTTCCTCGACTGACGAAGCTCTACTGCTATACGAATGACCCCATGAAGAAAACTCCTTAAAATGTGGTGCACCCAGCGATCTAGGGGAGGATGAGTTCAATGATGAAATAAACGAAAACATTAGAAAAGAAAGTTCTTCAGAACGTACCGTTGAGACAAATTGCCAGGAAAAAGCGGTCGAGCAACAATGCCATAAATGTGATATATCTATCTATATATCTATAAAAGTGAACGTGTCTGTGTATCTCTCTGTGTGTCTGTCTGTGTGTCTGTCAGTATACATATCCCTACGCAATAACTCTGTCAATTTTTAGTCTACAGACTCGAAATTTGATATACAGGGTACTGAGATTTGGGAAAATATATGTGATCGGTGTTCGGCCAGAAATTTGGCTGTTAAGGGGTCAAAGTTCAACGATTTGAGAACTCTACCAAACTCCTCTGCACATTTTGGGTATAAACACTTGAAAATTTAAGTATAGGTTTTCTTGGACATGGGTCTAACTTAATAACTTGATTTGAGCATCAAACAATAAATCTTAAGGGGTCATAATAGGGGTCAAAATTTTTTTAAAAATTGACCTCTGCGGTTTCTACCAAATTACATAGACACTTTTGGGTCTAAACATTTGACATTTTACAAAAAGTGTATTCAGAGATAGGGCAAGCTTTTTAATTGGTTTGGGTCGAAAATTTTTAGTTACAAATATATAAATGTATGTATGTATGTATGTTTGCATGTGTGTAAAACTTTCGACAGCGGCGACTGATTTTTACAAGATCAGTATCGTTTCAGACGACAAATATCGAAAAATTGGCGAAAAACATCTCACCTCAAACTGGGCAGTTTTCTACGCGAGGCGGGGGTCGTTTTTTCACCGATATTTTTGAAAGACAACTCCTCCTTTCTGTTGTCTAACCTTAATTAAAACCTACATTACTTCCGCTTTGGCGGTGGTCGTAAAAGCAAAGACGTCAGGTTTTTCTCCCGTTCCTTTCGTGCTTTGTGGTGCGGGTTCGAGCCTGCCTTCCTAATATCACTTTTTTTATCAACATACACGTCCAAAGACCTGGACAACGCCGGGCTGAAATGATAGTATACATAAAACGTAGCAGGCCGCCCGGCATTGCCCGCTCGTAACATACGCTTAATTATTATTAATATACTATTTTGATTAACGCGGTCCGTATTTTTTTATGGTTATATTATATTAGGCGCAGTATATAGTAAAAATTTAAAAAGTATAACCAGAAAAAGGACTCGTGCGTTATCACCGAAAAACGAAACCAAAACGTTTAGCTTACGATTTACTTTTTCCTTTTACGTTAATGACTGTACTACGAAGACATGTTTACCGAAAAGCTACTAATTAAAGCATGGCCGATTCTATGGTTTCATGTGTGCATATTCATATTTCCGTCGTACGACATTCACTTATCAAATTCATGGGCAACGCCAGGCGGTGCACTAGTATATATATATATATATATATATATATATATATATATATATATATATATATATATATATATATATATATATGCTTCAGAATAATTTTATTTAATAATCAGTTGGTATGGAAACCTGTGATTATGAGATTTACAATATATTACTGGCAGTACCATCTAAACAGAAATTGCTCGATATACAAGATAGAGCAAATAAATTAATTGTAGTGATTTAATGAATTTACAAAAACCTTTTTGAAAGTAAGTGTTTGAGTTTCTTATCAAAGATTTTTTATTATTCTTAGCAAGACAAAGAATACTTTAGAAATTTAATCTCCTTAACGTACAGGGTTTCGATGTCTATCATCTCATCAGATGAGAAAATATTAGCAAATATTTATAAAGGTATGTGCCCTATTAGCTAAAGTCAGTGAGACATGGAATGTTAAAGTCAAAATAATTAATTAATCAGTAGTCATGTAGCAAGTGGATTTGAAGAAAATGATGTGAAAATTGTAGATCGAGATTGCGTGGTAAAATCATTGGTGAACGTTCTTTAAAGCAGTTTGGTAATCAGATCCAAGTTGTATATTGGGTAATCCGCATAGCTGTGTAGATATCCGAGTCGGGTATGTTTTTGTATAAATTTCTTTATCGGCCCAGCGAAAATATTTTAAAGTCTGGTGGAAGCCTTATCATAAGAAGGCTATATTATTATTATTATTATTATTATTATTATTATTATTATTATTATTATTATTATTATTATTATTATTATTACTGCGGTGACGTGTTAGTTGTAAGGAGAGGAGGTAATAGTGAAGGTTTAGAAGTGGGGTGAACATATGTATGTATATATATATATATATATATATATATATATATATATATATATATGTATATATACATATATATGTGTACGCATGTACATATATATAAATATATACATACATATGTATACATACACATATATATATATATATATATATACATACACATATGTACATATACATATAGCACAAAACTTATCTCTTTAAATAAAGTTCAAGAGACCCATAAAAGAGTTTGACCGGTCGCTTGTGGGGGTCAGGTTGTGTACTGGATATAGAGAAAGGGCAGGAAAAAAGAGAAACAAGGAGAAACATAGAAATAAGAATAAAAATATAAAAGAAGAGGTCAAAACCCAAATGAAATAATGCGTTTTTTACAAAATTTATACAAGTTTCCTTTTAATTTTCCTTTGTCTGTTGAAACCGAATAAATCCATTCAACTCAAATTATATCTATTATTCCATGAGGTGCTATTCTTGTTAATTTTATACGCATTGTATAGTGTCTTATAAAAGGGAGAAGCACAATGAAGGTTTAGAATATACTAATGTTTATGGGTGAATTGTAAAACCAAGGCTAAGCGTATTAATAGAACGTTTTATTTTTGTTTTATAATCCTAACAGTAATACTTCAATGTTAAAAAAATATATATAATAATACCTTACTGAAAAGTATCTAAAGATCGGTGTAATATCAATAACATTATACTATTTAATAATATTTATCTGGAAAAAGGTTCTCTGCACATGCATTCGTATACATGTATACATACATATATACGTATATATATACATATATATATATATATACGTATATATATATACATATGCACATATACATGCACGCATACAGCCATATATACACGTACACATACATATACACACATGTACACATACATGTACACACGCGTACATAATATATACATACATACATACATGAATACATACTAATGTATAGATTTAGATATAAAGAAAGTATACCAATAGTCATACTATTAATTATAATAATTAACAGTGTAGGTAACATAACTACAATTATAATGAAAAAAGAAAATCAAATTAGCACCTACACATCTAATTAACATTAAGGAGATGAGAAGAGTGGGGTTGTGTAACTAAGGCTATAGAATTGATTTACTTTAGTACCAACAGGCATGACGCATCATTGAGTATTGTGCTTTCTTGTTTATATGTGCGGATCTGGAAATTATTTTGCAATGATGAATGTTTACTCCATTTGTGGTTAGTAGATAGGGACGAATTATAAACTCCTTGATTGGGATCGACATATTTTTTGAAATACTATTCTAACAAGATCTCAGAGTGCAAATTACGTCGAGAAATTAAAGTGTAGTATGTTAATGTGCATATAGATAGTCTCTACTTAACATGTAAATCAACAATAAGAAAAAGTGGTTATATAGGTTAGAAGAGATGTTTAAGAATCTTTAGAAAAGGAACATTTTTCTATTTGCAAACAATTAGCTTGGGTTTTAGTCAAAAGCGATATGTATTTAGTATTATGTTTTTACCCATTTACATGTATACAGAGAGTTTATGTCATTAGTCGCGTGCAAACGACTCCATAAGTCACTCCGTCGGTTGGTCTGTCCGTAACACTTTTGTGCTTAGCCTTTTAGGTTAAGATAAAAATTCTGTTGTTAATGGATGCTGCATTTGGCTTTTTAAGCTTTTCTTGGCCTTTTGGCAAAGATCAAAGTGAAGTATCTGTTCCGGCAGATGCTGCACTTAAGATAATTTGTACCAGTCAATGGAGGAGAAACCCTCTATACGGGGACAATTATTATTTTTGGTAACCAGAGTGCCCCCTTTTAGGGGAGCTGGTTTTTACCTCACATTAAAAACGGCCTTGTGCCTAATTTGCTCAGTGGGGGAGCAAATAAATACCATCTGTTCCGGCAGATGCTGCACTTAAGATAATTTGTACCAGTCAATGGAGGGGAAACCCTCTATACTGGGACCATTATTATTTTTGGTAACCAGAGTGACCCCTTTTAGGGGAGCTGGTTTTTACCTCACATTAAAAACGGCCTTGTGCCTAATTTGCTCAGTGAGGGAGCAAATAAATACCATCTGTTCCGGCAGATACTGCACTTAAGCTAATTTGTACCAGTCAATGGAGGGGAAACCCTCTATACTGGGACAATTATTATTTTTGGTAACCAGAGTGCCCCCTTTTTGCCTACTTTTAGGGGAGCTGGTTTTTACCTCACATTAAAAACGGCCTTGTGCCTAATTTGCTCAGTGGGGGAGCAAATAAATACCATCTGTTCCGGCAGATGCTGCACTTAAGATAATTTGTACCAGTCAATGGAGGGGAAACCCTCTATACTGGGACAATTATTATTTTTGGTAATCAGAGTGCCCCCTTTTTGCCTACTTTTAGGGGAGCTGGTTTTTACCTCACATTAAAAAAGGCCTTGTGCCTGATTTGCTCAGTGGGGGAGCAAATAAACACCATCTGTTCCGGCAGATACTGCAAGCAAAGACCAGATGTGGGGGCAACCCCACATGCCTGACCTTTAACCAGCTCCCATTTCCCACCTCTCGGGAGCTGATCCCCTTTTTCCCTTCCCCCTCCCTTCACTCCTCACATTAAAAATCGGCCTTGTGCCTAATTTGCTCGGTGGGGGAGCAAATAAATACCATCTGTTCCGGCAGATACTGCACTTAAGATAATTTGTACCAGTCAATGGAGGGGAAACCCTCTATACTGGGACAATTATTATTTTTGGTAACCAGAGTGCCCCCCTTTTTGCCTACTTTTGGGGGAGCTGGTTTTTACCTCACATTAAAAACGGCATTGTGCCTAATTTGCTCAGTGGGGGAGCAAATAAATACCATCTGTTCCGGCAGATGCTGCAAGCTATGACTAGCTATGACTAGCAAAGACCAGATGTGGGGGCAACCCCACATGCCTGACCATTAACCAGCTCCCATTTCCCACCTCTCGGGAGCTGGTCCCCTTTTCCCCTCCCCCTCCCCTCACTCCTTACATTAAAAATCGGCCTTGTGCCTAATTTGCTCGGTGGGGGAGCAAATAAATACCATCTGTTCCGGCAGATGCTGCACTTAAGATAATTTGTACCAGTCAATGGAGGGGAAACCCTCTATACTGGGACAATTATTATTTTTGGTAACCAGAGTGCCCCCTTTTTGCCTACTTTTAGGGGAGATGGTTTTTACCTCACATTAAAAACGGCTTTGTGCCTAATTTGCTCAGTGGGGGAGCAAATAAATACCATCTGTTCCGGCAGATGCTGCACTTAAGATAATTTGTACCAGTCAATGGAGGGAAAACCCTCTATACTGGGACAATTATTATTTTTGGTAACCAGAGTGCCCCCTTTTTGCCTACTTTTAGGGGAGCTGGTTTTTACCTCACATTAAAAACGGCCTTGTGCCTAATTTGCTCAGTGGGGGAGCAAATAAATACCATCTGTTCCGGCAGATACTGCAGGCTATGACTAGCTATGACTAGCAAAGACCAGATGTGGGGGCAACCCCACATGCCTGACCTTTAACCAGCTCCCATTTCCCACCTCTCGGGAGCTGGTCCACTTTTCCCCTTCCGCTTCCCTTCACTCCTCACATTAAAAATCGGCCTTGTGCCTAATTTGCTCGGTGGGGGAGCAAATAAACACCATCTGTTCCGGCAGATACTGCAAGCTATGACTAGCAAAGACGAGATGTGGGGGCAACCCCACATGCCTGACCATTAACCAGCTCCCATTTCCCACCTCTCGGGAGCTGGTCCCCTTTTTTCCCTACCCCCTCTCTTCACTCCTCACATTAAAAATCGGCCTTGTACCTAATTTGCTCGGTGGGGGAGCAAATAAATACCATCTGTTCCGGCAGATACTGCATGCTATGACTAGCTAGGACTAGCTATGACTAGCAAAGACCAGATGTTGGGGCAACCCCACATGCCTGACCTTTAACCAGCTCCCATTTCCCACCTCTTGGGAGCTGGTCCCCCCTTCACTCCTCACATTAAAAATTGGCCTTGCGCCTAATTTGCTCGGTGGGGGAGCAAATAAATACCAACCCTTCATACCAATTGTCACTACCCAGCTCTCCTTCTCCCCGGGGAGTTGGTCAACATTTCCTCTTCACTCCTCACATAAAAAATCGGGCTTGTGCCTAATTTTCTCGATGGGGGAGCAAATAGATACTCTTTTCTTGGACTTTTGGCAAAGATCAAAATGTAGTATCTTTTACGGCAGATACTGCAAGCAAAGACCATATGTGGGGTAAACCCCACATATAAGACTTGGTCAATGTAGGGGCAACTCATTCTACCAATTGTCACTATCCAGCTCACTAACTCCCCGGGAGGTTGGTCCCCATTACCCCTTCACTCCTCACATTAAAAATCGGCCTTGTGCCTAATTTGCTCGGTGGAGGAGCAAATAAATACCCTTTTCTTGGCCTTTTGAACAAGATCAAAGGGTAGTATCTGTTCTTACTAATTTCTGTACTTATTGTGATATAAAGTCGGAGGTCACTTTTCTGAATTGATTTACTGTAAAATGATCACCCACTTTACAACCACTCAGTCTCAAAACCATTCGAGTCATTCTCCGGATCATTCAAGTTGTTTTTTGAAGGAGTCTAGTTTTTTACGCATCCAAGTCATTCTTAAGGTCATTCAATTCATACTGAAGTTCCTTAAAGTCATTCTAAGTCATTTACTTTTTATTTTTTAAGCAATTTCGGCCTATTTTTCGGTCATTTTAGTTTATCTTTAAAATTTTTTATGTCAATCCTACATTCACGCATTCATTCATTACACGAGAGCACGCGACTAATGGCTATCGGCCTTGTTTATTTTTTTTAACTTGGCTCTATTTAAATTTTTTCTTGTGATTCCATCTGGACACTAGTTCATTCTTGGTATTGATTATGGGTTTGTTAAAGGTGATAATGTTAACTGCTTCGGATATACAATAATTGCAAAATTTGTCCCCTGGGGCATATGATCTAGATTTATTCGGTATACTCCATTTAATTGAATAGGGAATTTTCTTGTCATCTAGGCTATTGATTAATGTAGTTAAGGTTGTGCTATTATTATCATTGTTTTGCGATCTTTCATTTCTGAAGGAATGTGGGAGGTTTGAAATTCTTACTTTTATCAAGCTTGATGATGAACCTATATACGTGAATGTTTTTCTTGTTTTATTATTGCTTATTTGTTCAACAGTCCCAGTGCTAGTGATTTTTATATTGGGGGGGTAGTTGAAAGGGGGCCTAAAGATTTATAGCGTGGGTGCTAGTTAATCCTATTGTGGTCTTCACTGGGAATTATATTATTGGGTCCATTAGCCTGGTTGTTATTGTCTTTGTTGTTATTATTAGAACACTGGCCACATGTTTCCCTAAGTATGCTTGCATCCTGAGTGCTTCGACTATATTCATCGTTTCCCTCATTTGATTGGTTGTTTGCATGTTTTGGGAAGTGCGTGAATGTCAACATTAGTTATATATATATATATATATATATATATATATATATATATATATATATATATATATATAGGTAGATAGATAGATATATAGATAGATAAATAAAGGGTGACCCAAAAAACGGTCCCGTGTACACTTTAGGGGATATCTCCATTATATATATATATATATATATATATATATATATATATATATATATATATATATGTTTATGTATATATATATATATACAAATTATATATATATATATATATATATATATATATATATAACTACTTCATTTACTCACATAAAATTAATATACGAAAGTATAAATTTATGCGTAAACTTTAAGTATTGACTTCAAAAGTGCTCAATACGTAGGTAGAGCTTGTTAATAAGTTATAAAATATTCATGGCGATTTAGCTACACTGAATATTCCGCGTTTCATCCACTCTAGGACTCTTCAGGCTTATGCGAGAATTTTGTGGTTGTCTGTCGTTTTTATATATATACTTCTATTGAGATTTTATTTAGCCAATCAGATTTCTAGTATCCACCGCGTCCTTCCTATCAGCTAATGAACATGCACTTACCGGACAAAGGTCTATTTGACCTCTGGTTTACCTGTTCCTTTGTGTGTTCTCTATTTAACCTGGGTATCTAGCTTCATGACCTGTTTTAAATCTAGGTTAGGTTTTTCTCATGTTAGTTTATGTATATATATATATATATATATATATATATATATATATATATATACATATGCATACAAATATATATATATATATATACATATGCATACAAATATATATATATATATATATATACATACGTATATTTGTGATAATTTATGTATATTCTTGTTTATTTAATTTATTTATTTGTTTATTTTCTATCGTTTTTGTTAGTTTTTAAAATATTTTGTATCCCTATCCTAGAGTAAATTTTATCTTGTGAACACATTTTTTCGCTTTTTCTCTTCTACAGTTTAATACATGTTGGGGTCCTTTAAAGTACAGAATAGCAAAATTTTTCATGAAGGCATAATTTACATGGGTTGTCTAGGTCTCTACATATGGTAGCTTGTCTTATTATTTTCCATTCGAATACTGGCGAATTCCGCTCTCCTTGAGTTCCCAGTATTTATTTGCTAGCGTTGTTTTCATACGGTGTCTTTTATTGTTGAATGTACTTTTGTGGTCATAGTATCGAGTTTTGAAATATAAAGAAGTAATACCTACGTAATATTTCTTGTAATTCCAGCTTTCTTTCGCAAATATTGTGGCCTGGTAAACTATGCTTTTGGTTAGACATTTATTTTGAAGTAGGCAAAGTGTGAGTGTCCCGGTTGGTAATGGAATTTTGTATAACTTTTAAATAGTAAAGCCGGAAAAGAATATAATATAGGATTGTATACGCTGTTCTTCGATTGTTAGAATTGCTAGTTAAATTCGGGATATTGTCTTGCATTCCCAAATGTCTCGCATCCGGAGTGGTAAAAACGTTGTCTATGGTGGATTATTTAAGTATTCCTGAGTTTGGGTTATCAATCAAAAAAGTTAAAGTAATGTTTAATTACATAAAAAGTAATCTGTTGGTATATATAAATTGATACAAAATGTTGGGTTATAATTGAACGACAGCTGGCAGTGTAAATAAATAAGAGTGTGTAGGTAAGTATTGAACACCTAAACTATGTACTTGTTTGTTAATTTGAATGCTTTATTGAAACTTCGTGTTTTCTATTCTGCTAGGAAGATGTCATAAGTCAGAAAGGGAAAGCATAACAGGAATCACCCTACAGTAGAAGCAAAAAAGGAAAAGTGCAACCTCAATAAATTAATGACGTGAACAAAGAAGAAAAATATGTAAAATAGTAAGAGTAATTTGTAGCAGTAGTAGCAGTTATATAAATGGTAATAGGAGGAGAAGAATAATCTCTTACAGGAAAAGAGTTCAAAAAGTAAACTACATGAAAAATAAATTTAAGAAGAGGAAATAAAAATCATAGAACATAATAAGAGAGACCCGGTGTTGTCCGGATTTGATCAACGGTTGTTTCACATTCGCATGTTTTTATTGTCATCAACATCGGTACTAAACCTATCTTAGAACACTACCAGATCCACAAAGTACATTTGTTTGAACTTTCATAACAATAGGCCAGCCGTTTCGCAGTTCATACTGAACGAACACACACAAACACAGCTAACGTTCCTTTAATATAATAATAGATTATAAGGTCCTGGATATGGCCTTAAACTATTGGTTAAATAGAAACTGACATGAAAAAAAATATATTCTATTAAAAAATTTTCTTCAAAATCACTGGGTTTGGCATTAAATAACCTGAAAAGGGGTGATATGCCGTAAAACAAAAAACAAACAGAACAAACAAGTAGATTTTAAAAATATTATTATAGTGTTTACAAGCGGAAACATGGCTAAAATGGTTTCAAAAAGTTATGAATTTCATTAATTCATTGAATCAGATTACTCTTTTGTTGGAATTGATTTCCTGGATATCTTTCAAGTTGTGTTATAAAGCGTGTGTCTTATCTAACTGTGTGTTTAACGGACTACTGTCCTCGTGTCCTAAATGTCTTAACAGCCCGCGTATGTATTACATGTAATTCGCATTTGTAACGACATACTTGTTGCTGCATTGCCTCTTCTAGTTGTAGCCGCTGCCTTGGGGAATCGCCAGTGTCTTGTGGAGCTGCGTTCTTCTATAATAAGCCGCATGCAAGACAGAGACAACACGACGCATGCTTTTATGTATTGGTTTATTTCTCTCCCAGGCATCTTATCTTCCGCAGCTGGAGTGAAATCGACGATCCCAGATTTGTGGCGTTTCTCTGTATCCATTTGAAGACCGTTGCCTCCTTATGGGGAGCACTGTTTAACATATCTTGCTTCTTAAAATTCTCGAACCTAACTCACTAAACATGGTTAGACTTTTTCAACCCGGAACCCTTGACACGCCTCGTCCTGTCCCCATTCGAATACTTCCGGTGTGAATTTACCGGTCAACCAAGTTTGATACCCGTCACAACATAACCTTTTGAAATTTAATTCAATCTCTGGTTTACTCCGCTAGGTAGATAGACAATTAGATAAAGGGCTAGCTAGCTACCTAGCTAGCTAGATAGATAGATAACACACAATTAAATGCTTCTACCTGGCGTTGTCCGGCGTTTTCATAACAGTTTGAATTTTTTTTCTTTTAAAAAAGTACTTACAGTAGGGATTACGTGAATGTTGCAAACTATATTTTTGGAACGAACAACATTTGAACATGGAACACACAGGTTATTCGTCCGTGTCGTTAACAACTTAGCAACTGTCACCTCCCAATTTTGAATTATCATTCGTCACCACAGCAATTCTAATATATTTCTTGTAGACATTTTGCTTTACATAACTGCTTCAGAAAAGTATTTCGCTATTATTTGTTCTGTAAATACTTTCGGAACTTGCGATTCACGATAACGTTATCATAGCGTTTAAGATAGCCGATCATTTTGGACCATGAAATTATGTATTTGCAATGTTATCTTAACCTTCGAAGAGAATTGCATATTCCCTAACAATATAACAATACGCTTGCAATGTTCCGAGAACGTTTAGAAGCCTATTATTTAAACAGACACCGAATATGAACACACCAATAATAGTGTACGATAAAATTCAGAGAATCTCTGTAAGTGGTAATAATGTTTTTGTTCAACCTGCGTTTATTTTTCTCACTCTAAGTGGCATGAATCTGCAAAGAATATATAAACATCGAAGCCTGCATATCGAAGATTGCGTATTCATCCTTCACAATAATCTCTCTCCCTCTCTCTCCCTCTCCCTCTCTCTCTCTCTCTCTATATATATATATATATATATATATATATATATATATATATATATATATGGTTGGTGCAGAAATGTCAGTTTCTGACGTTTAACTATATATATGAAACAACATTACTTTTACATTAACCTGATATATACACAGGCGGCAAAAAGAAAGTCCGTACTGGTAATTTTTTTTCAGAAACTGCAAACTTAAGCTAAATTTAATGTAACCGTTTAAACACACTCTACCTCACTTGATTGGCCTTATATTCCTCTATAATTTTACCTGTTCATATTTTACTTTTAATTGAAATATTATAGTGTTCACGTCAATTAAAAAAAAAATAACTCCAAATTGAGGAGGCAAAAAGAAAGCCCGCACAATGGAAAATTGTTATTTAAATGTAACTTTAGGACATTAATGCAACACAAATACAACAAGAACACAATGAACTTAATTAAATTAATATTTAGTAGCATAGCTTTTCTGCAATTTAATTTAATTTTTGCCAAAGTTCTTCCAAATTTGAAATTTTGTCATGACGTAGCTGTTGCTTGATGTAATGCCACACGTTTTCGATAGGATTGAAGTCTGGAGATTTTACAGGCCAATCCAAACACGGAATATCATGCTCTTCCAGGAACCTCTTGATATGGCAAGCTGTGTGAATGGGAGCATTATCCTGCATGAAGATGGGATTATCATCCAAATTCCGACCAAAGGAGGACGGAAAATTCTCAGTCAACATATTAAATACTTGGCAAAATTAATTCGACCTTGCAAGCGAACTGTAGGTTCTGGACCATTGGTACTAATAATGCCCCACACCAAAACTGAACCTCCACCACATTGCATCGTTGAAACTGAGCATGTAGGATTAAATTGTTCGTCTTTCCTCTGATGGATACACTGCCTATCATCACTGCCTAGTCTATTGAACTTGCTTTCGTCGCTTAGAAGGACTTTTGACGAATATGAGAGTCATAATCTTCATTGCATCTGACGAAGCCCACGCGGCACTTTCTGTTCTTTACAGAAATCATTGACTTGCCTCTTGCAACATATCCTCGCAAATTAAATTGCACTGTTGTTGGATTTGGGGAGCCGTTTCAGATCTGTTTCTTAGGCTGCGGATCTTGATACCATTGTCTTCACTGTTAGAATTAACACTAGTACTTCCAGATTTAGGAGCATCACGAACGCTGCCGGTGTTTTGGTGCTTTTGCACAGTCTTTCGTACCGTTTTCTCATCACATTTCAATCTGCAGCCGATTTCCCGATTGGATGAAACAGAAAGGTGGAGATTAATAAGCTCCTGACGATCACTCTGAGAAAGTCGTGGCGTATGGACTAAATGTTACGTTGTGTAACCTTTAGCAACAACAATTACGATTACAGGCGCTTTTTTGCCTGTAGGTGGATATTTTAATCTGATTAAGGGGCGATAATTTAAGCTGGTTGTAAGCGAATTTGTTGCTGCGAACTTTCTTATTGCCTCCTCAGTTTGAAGTTAGTATTTTTTTTAAATTTACGTTAATTAAAAGTCAAATATGAACAGGTAAAATTATAGAGATATAAAAAGTGACTCAATGAGGTATTGATTGTTTAAACAGTTGCATAAAATTTAGCTTAAATATGAAATTTTTAAACAAACTACAAGCGTGGATTTTCTTTTTGCCGGCACTGTATATAATAACCTTCACTTCCAACAAGGCATATCGCCATAGATGTCTCGTGTCGCAGGGTTCGAATCGTTCGACTGGTAGTAATCGTGACACCCTGCACTGAAGAATCCCGAAAGTATGAAACACTAGTGTCTGTAGGTATTTAATTATTATAGTAAAAAAATAATTATGACAGCCCCTTTAAGAAATTCGTTTCGTATCGTTGAGCACTTTCAGTTGAATTAAAAGTCGGTCAATTCAGCTCTTATGCGTAGATCATCGTATAACGATTTGATCACTGTCTGTCTGACGTAATGGACATTTAAATTAAAATGTTTAAAATTCAACGATATTTCACACGGTTAATGGTAGCCGAATGGATACGGCCTCCGCTAATCGAGCCAGAGATGTCTCGTGTCGCGGGGTTCGAATCGTTCGACTGGTAGTAATCGTGACACCCTGCACTGAAGAATCCCGAAAGAATGAAACACTAGTGTCTGTAGGTATTTAATTATTATAGTAATATATATATATATATATATATATATATATATATATGTGTGTATATATGCACATGTATGTATGTACAATTGAAGAGCGGCCATGTTGCCTGGTCATACAGTACGCATAAATATTATACTTTTATTCATACAGAAACTGACACATGTGCATGTGAGTATTATGTTTCTAAACAGTTCTATTATTGTACGAGGGGCGTGCAATAAGTAATGCCCCTGACCCACTTCCCATAGCAGTAGACCAACGACATTTTACACACTTGAACCAGTTATTAGTCTTTCTCTACATAGGAACCACCCAGAGTTGTGCATTTCTCCCATCGTTTGATGCAGCTGTGGAGACCGTTTTGTAGAACACCCCAGGTTGGTCCTCCAATCACGTGGCTTTAGAAATCAAGGCTGCATCATCTGGGAAACAGTTTCCTTTAAAAAAAAAACTTCATGTCTGGGAAGAGGTGAAAGTCAAAAGGGGCAAGGTCAGGAGAGTAGGGAGCATGGGAAAGGATTTCATAACCACACGCCCGTGTTTCTAATCTAGCGACATCCGAGTTGTGGGCCGGAGCGTTGTTCTGCAGGAGGAGGGTACCTTTGCTGATATTGCCCTGACTCTTGATTTTTATAGCTTCCCTTAATTTCCTCAAAAGTGAAGCATAATAGGCTCCTGTGGTTGTGGTACACTTTGCCAGGACTCCTGCCATCACTACGCTGTCCTGGTCCCAGAAGACTGTGAGCATGACCTTGCTAGCGGAGAGCTGCACCCTTGCCTTTTTTGGAGGTGGTGAGTCCAAGTACTTCCACTGCATCGACTGGGCTTTGGTCTCTCGATCATAGTGATTGACCGTGGTTTCATCCTGTGTAATCAGTCTTTGGAAAAACTTTGACACATCTTCTTGGCATATCTCCAAATTCATGCTCCAGCACTCGACGAGTTCTCGCTTCTGGAATCGTGTGAGCAACCTTGGTATATATTTGGTAGACACCTTATGCATATGCAAATGGTCATGAATGATAGTTTCCATAGACCCTGTAATATTTTTTTAATATTGGGCTATTTGGAAAATAGTAACGCGCCGATCTTCCAAAATGGCACCCTTTACTTGACAGACCGATGCCTCATCAATGGCAGAAGGGGGGTGACCAGGTATGGGAGCTGTTTGCACAGACTTCCGGCCATGTTTGAATTCACGATGCCAGCGTTTTACAAGGTCATATGATGGGGCATTATCAGCATAAGTTTCTATCATTTCATCAAAAGTCTCCTGTGGTGTGCGTCCTTTCAAATACAAAAACCGGATCACTGCTCGACATTCAACAGTCTCCATTTCACACCTGACTCAGTTCAAACACCTGTAAAACAGAAACCACAATTAGTTCGGAGCTGTAATTTGCCACATAACCCGAAGATATATAAATCACTGCACATGCAAAATTTCAGCTAGATCAGACAACTGAAAGTGGGTCAGGGGCATTACTTATTGCACGCCCCTCGTAAGTAAAAAAAAAATACCTGATCTGAGATCGAAAGCAGAACCAGTTACAATGAATCAGGTACGATAACTATCAAACCAGACTTCCACGATCTTTAAAACGTGTTTCCAAACCTACTCATTCTGTACATGAAACAACTGACATGCATAACAACCGCGCAGACACAGTCGTGAAACAGTTGACAAACATAAAAATCCGATGACATCAAAGTAATTTTTTAAAAAATTTTCCCATCTTAATATGAATTTTGTTCGACTGAAAACCGATCAAATTTTTCTGCATACGTATAAATATCCTATATAACCAATTTCAAGTCTGTAGATCAGGAACCAGTTGAGTATATAGGTGAGGAATTGTCATTAAAATGCACACATATGTCAATATGATAGCTTCTTTCAGTTTTGCGCGTGAAATTTAAGTGGCAAGATTTGCGCTATCTCTAAGAACATCGCTCCTGAATTGGCGTTGTTAAATTCCAAGTGGTAGTTCAGGTCGTCTGAAAATAATTCCGATAAGTGGAGATCATATAGAAACCCGTAGAATTCCCAAATAGTTACACATCTGGCATTAACCAGGCTCAAAGTTGCTTAACATTATATATGTATATATATATAATTATTTTTTTTACTATAATAATTAAATACCTACAGACACTACTGTTT
>NC_136504.1:109147139-109189639 GCF_053919585.1 Euprymna scolopes
TGGGTAAGAACGGAATATATATCAAATACTACCTGGCAACGCCGGGTACTTCAGCTAGTATATATACATATATATATATATATATATATAGTTATATATATATACATACATGTATATATGTATATATATATACATGTATGTACGTATATATATATATGTATATATGTACATATATATACATGTATATATATATATTTAAATTTAGACGAGGTTAATGATAACCATAGCTCGACCACACGATTAAATAACTACACCCGCTTTAACCAATCTCCCAATCAAATACAGACCAACCCTTCACATACCAATGCCACCGCTTATCTACCTGACAATAAATGCATGAAACAAAACGCAATTAACTTCGGTTCCACATCTGGACTTAAGAAGCATAGGATTTCAACCCGTAAGCACTCCTTTATAAACCTACCTGTTGAACCAAAGCACCTTATCTAAGCATATTTGGCGACTCAATTTTCTTCAATTTTAAATGGAAAATAGTAGGATCATATAAAGGATATACGCCGGGGGACAGATTCTATGCACTTTCTATGTCTGAGACCCTTAAGATTTTAAAATATGACTATATCAAAATTAAAAACATCCTCCTAAATTCAAGAGATAAGCTTACATCCTCATGCAATCATAAACGTTGGTTTAAGTTTAACAAATATAAACCACCATAAGTTATTAAAAATGTTGCTTATAAATAATCTATCTTGGAATTATAATTTATAACTTAATATCCATATTAATGAAATTTGGATCATCATTATTATTATTATTAATATTAGTTTATCCGATATATTTAACATTATTGTATATCTTGTTTAAATATCTATTTAAGTTTAACCTTTACTATATTTGTTAATTTCAATAAATAAGTAAATAAATCATTAAAATAGTTTAAGTCAATAAGATCCTCTTATATCATATAATATAAAAAAAATAAACGATAATAATCTCCCTTTGATTATTTTAAATAGACAAATAATATTATCTCCCCTAATTTTTTAAAAATCTTTACTAATATATTCTAACCGCTAAAAATGTTCCATTGACATTCGCTTTGAAAATTTAACATTTCGTGCATTTATAAGCTACAATCCAAATCCAAATGAATGCTTTGACGTTAACTACGGTTTTCAAAAGGCGAACAATTAAAAGGTATATATATATATATATATATATATATATATATATATATATATATATATATATATATATATATATACAGTTATGATCATATTTATTGGCACGGTAAAATAAAAGTTAAATTTTGTCTAATAAATTCTAAAAAAGGGATTAAATTAAAGAAAATAACAAAGTATATTATGTATTTTTAACTGGCCTTTCCGATGCAGCAATCGGATTTTAGAAAAAATAAATAACAAAGGAACAACAAACATAATTGCAAAAAACCCTTGTTCAAAATTATTGGCACGATTTATTTAATAATCAATTGTATAGCCTTTGGCCTTGATTACCTTCCTCAGTCGCTTTTCATAGTTTACAACCAAGTTGTTGCACTCTTCAGTAGTAATTTTAGCCCACTCTTCCTGACAATAATCCTCCAATTGAATAAGATTCTTAGGATTCCTTTGCATTACCCTCAATTTTAATGTTCTCCATAAATTTTCAATTGGATTAAGGTCTGGGCTTTCTGATGGCCACTACAAAACATTAATATGATTGTCCTCAAGCCATTTCTTAGTCAGTTTAGCCGAATGCTTTGGGTCATTATCTTGCATGAACCACCAACGACGACCAAGTGAGAGCTCTTTAGCAGAGTCTTTCAGGTTTTCATCCAATATTTTAACATAATCTTCCTTTTTTATGCTACCTGTGACCTTAACAAGTCGTCCTGGTCCAGAGGCAGCAAAGGATCCCCAAAACATCAAACTGCCTCCACCGTGCTTCACTGTGGGTATGATGTTCTTAGGCAGGAAAGCTTCGCAAGATTTTCTGTAAATATAAGACACTTTATTATGGCCAAATAACTCTATTTTCGTTTCGTCAGTCCATAGAACACGTTTCCAGAATGCAACATCTTTATCAATATGACGTTTTGCAAAGACTAGCCTTGCTTTCAGGTGCATAGGCTTCAATAAGGGAGTCTTTCTCGGACGACATGCTTTTAAACCAGCTCTCTTCAAAACTCTACCAACTGTATGTCGAGATACATTCACTCCAGAGGTGCTCTGTTCATCAACAATCTCCCCAACAGAGATCCTTGGGTGTTGTTTTACTTGTCGAACAATTTTCCGTTCATCTCTTGGGGAAATAATCCTTTTACTCCCTCTACCCTCTAAACTCATAACGTGGCCTTGCGATTTGAACTTGTTTATTATGGCTCTAACAGTGGATTTGGGAAGGTTTAGCTTCTTTGAAATCTTATCATAGCCCTCCCCATTGGTATGGCATGCTACAACAAGCTTCCTGACGTCTTCGCTGTGTTCCTTAGTTTTAACCATGGCGATTGAAAATTATAATTTAGTCACTTATAATAGTTTAAATAAATCGCTATCTAAAAATTATATGAAAAATATTATTCACTGAATTAGCGTTAAACAAGCATAATATGGCTATAAAAAGTTCAGAAAGCACGTAAACCGGAAATTGATTGATATTATACTGATACTAAAATAAAAACAAAGCCGTGCCAATAATTTTGAACAAGGGTTTTTTGCAATTATGTTTGTTGTTCCTTTGTTATTTATTTTTTCTAAAATCCGATTGCTGCATCGGAAAGGCCAGTTTAAAATACATAATATACTTTGCTATTTTCTTTAATTTAATCCCTTTTTTAGAATTTATTAGACAAAATTTAACTTTTATTTTACCGTGCCAATAAATATGATCATCACTGTATATATATATATATATATATATATATATATATATATATATATATATATGTATATATATATATATAATTGTTTATCTTTTATTAAAAACATATTATTATAACCTTATATATAAACGAATTCAGATTTATAATTTTATTCTATTTTTATTCTCAACCACTGTATTAATTTGCTTATCAACATTAATAAGTAACTATTTTCCTTTGTATTTTAATATTTTTCAGATACATCTGATTTACTTAAAATGCTTGGTTTATTTATAGTTTATTTTATATATTTTAAAAAAAAACACCCAATACTTTTGCTGGTGAGGAGACTATATATATGTCAAAATTATTGTCCATGATTTAATGTCTATCACAATAAAAACATCGTTTCCGAAACGATCGTACAAATTAGTTAATTTGTTGTGTTCCTTCTTATGAAACACATTTTTATTTTTAATTTTAATTTTAATTATCAATCACATTACTATATATATATATATATATATATATATATATATATATATATATATATATATATATATATATATATATATATATGAAATTTATTGCTATGGGGACAGAATGAATGTACATATTGATTCCGCTAGGAAGAAATCCTCTGAAGATGAGGAGAAATCAGACCAGCTTCGTCATAGTCCATCTGTGAATTCTGACGAAGCTGATCTAATCTCTCCTTATCTTCAGAAGATATCTTCCTAGCTGAAACAATATATAAATTCATTCTGGACTCACAGCAATAAATTTCCTATATACTGCTCTGACTACACATTGAACACTCTAGTCCGGTTTTTTTTCACCACTGATGATACACACACACACACACACACACACACACACACACACACACACACACACACACACACACACACACACACACACACATATATATATATTTAAATAAGGGAGTAGTCACCAACAATGTGTATTTTTAACATTATTTTATTATTCCGTGTCTTGGTTTTTCATTGAGAATTATGTTTGGATCATTGTAATAATGTTTTTAAGTCATTGAAATCGTTTACGCGCGTTTCAGACGGTCTGTGATGCGTCCTCGTCAGAAATTATTTTCAAATGTGTTGGAGATGTAAAAAATGGCGATTTTCGTAGCTAATTTAAAGTTTTTCCAAGGGGTGAAGGCTTGTAAATGTTTATTATTCATTGGTATGCTGACTTTTTATTGCTCTTTTATTGGGCTTGTCCAGGGAGACGTTGACCTGGCTGTAGTCGCTATCTCTTTCTGCTAATGTTTTTTTTCTTTTCCTTTAGGGTGGGGTGGGGTAGGGTGTGTGTGTGTGTGTATTTATGTGTGTGTGCGCGTTTTGGTGACTACTCCCTTATTTAAATATACATCTTTCTTTTATTGGAATTTCTTAACCCATTATATATATATATATATATATTTATATATATATATATAGAGAGAGAGAGAGAGAGTTATATATATATAGTTATATATATATATATTTAAATAAGGGAGTATTCACCAACAATGTGTATTTTTTAGCATTATTTTATTATTCCGTGTCTTGGTTTTTCATTGAGAATTATGTTTGGATCATTGTAATAATGTTTTTAAGTCATTGAAATCGTTTACGTACGTTTCAGACGGTCTGATGCGTCCTCGTCAGAAATTATTTTCAAATGTTTAAAAATGGCGATTTTCGTAGTTAGTTTGAAGTTTTTCCAAGGGGTGGAGGCTTGTAAGTGTTTATTATACATTGGTATGCTGAATTTTTATTGCTTTTTTATTTGGTTTGTCCAGGGAGATTTTGACCTCGCCGTAGTCAGTCGCTATCTCTTTCTGCTAATGTGTTTTTCTTTTCCTTTAGGGTGGGGTAGGGTGTGTGTATGTGTGTGTGTGTGTGTTGTTTATGTGTGTGTGCGCGCGTGTGTGTGCGTGTGTGTGTGTTTGCTTTTATTGGTTTGGGAATGTGTATATTGTTTTATAGTATTTTGGGGTTATTTGCTTTCTTAGGAAGGCGGCTGTGGTCCGAGGTCGTTACTAATATGTATGTGTGGGGAGGGGGGACTGGCTCTTCTGAAATAAGTGTAGGGATGCTTTCATTCTATTTTGATATCAAAATATCTCCCTGGACAAACCAAATAAAAAAGCCATAAAAAAGCAATAAAAATTCAGCATACCAATGTATAATAAACACTTACAAGCCTCCACCCCTTGGAAAAACTTCAAACTAACTACGAAAATCGCCATTTTTAAACATTTGAAAATAATTTCTGACGAGGACGCATCAGACCGTCTGAAACGTACGTAAACGATTTCAATGACTTAAAAACATTATTACAATGATCCAAACATAATTCTCAATGAAAAACCAAGACACGGAATAATAAAATAATGTTAAAAAAATACACATTGTTGGTGACTACCCACTTATTAAAATATAAATCTTTCTTTCGTTGGAATTTATTAACCCATTATATATATATATATATATATATATATATATATATATATATATATATATATATATATATATATATATATATATATATATATATATATATATGGGACTGGCGTTGTTATACAGTTCAAACACTTGGGTTGTGAATAAGTGAGAAGCTTCAATGAAGAAGAATTAAGGACACTGAACGTAAAAAATAAACGATAAAACGAACTTGTTTGATTTAGTTGCGTAGTTTAGTGCATTCGGGAATATAATGAACTGACGACAAATGTAATCTCCCGAGTTGACTCGGTACAAAGTATATTATTGCTGTAAACACTGTTTACCTTGCCCTTTCTTTTTTCGTTCTTCTTTTTTTTCTTTCTCTCTCCCTTTCTTTCTCTCTCTCTCTCTCTCTCGTACATTCATTTTTTTATATCTATCACTACGCAATATTAAAGTTTGAATGCAAAACGCGATATATTTAATATGTTCTAACATATGTTCTAAAATAATCTCTAATCTTTTTCATAGTTGTTCAACGACGGATCTGCCATCTACTCCTCAACATAATTAAACAAAAATTTAAAATTCGGATACTAGTCCGCAAATAAAGAAATAAAAATATACAAATTACTAATCTCTAAATAATTCCAATAATTAAATACTATAATCTCTACAATTATATAAAAGTCACTTTATGTGTGTCTGTGTGCGAGTGAGTTCCTTATAGGTCTCGAAACGGCTGAGCCCATCTTTTGCAAATTTCATACAATGGCAATGTCTAGCAGAGTTCTCAGATGTGTTGTATACAGATATAAAGTATCGAAAATCGAGAAATCCGATGCTAAAAATTATCTTTCTTTCTTTTTATAGGGGAATATTTTAGGCTGCACCGGAAAGTGAGATAATATAATCTAAACACATAATTTATTCTTAGAAAAAAACACATTTGCTGATGTCTGGAAACATAGCTCAGATTGAATGATCCCGTGTTCAAGCTTTAGTAGTTACCGAATTTCGATTACTATATTGTGCAATTGACTACGGTACACTCTTTCACCCTTATCCTCGAATGGCCTCTGGACCGTGATAAGTGGTTGTGCCTATGTAGAAAAAACTTCACCGTTTTATTTTAATTGTTTGCTCATTAATGGATTCAATTTACGATAAAAGAAGATACGCCATTTAAAATCGCCGCAAATCATTTCTTTTCTTACATATTTTAAAACGAACAAATTAATTAGAACTAAGTTTTCAGGAAATTCATCGTAAAGCCATGATATCAGTTGATATGACATTGTAAACAAACAGAAAGACTTATCATTATCATTATTATTTATTTTATTTCATTTATTTATTTATTTTAGTTAGTCAACCGAGTAAATTATTTCTCGTAGTATATAATATTTAATAGAGGATTAATTCTATAATAATACGTACGCAATCTGCATAAATTAAAGCATCATTTTCTATATAAGAGCCAGGTACATCTAAGGATAGAGTACTGTTGACGCATCTAGGCAGGAGCTGCTACAAAGGACTTGTCCTGCCTTGATAGAGTTCAAAATAGACTTCGTAGCCTCGTAGGAGATGTCCTTTTCTCTTCCCTGCAACCTCTTTCTCACAGAAGAGATGTTGCGAGATTGTCTCTGCTTTATCGTTATTTTCATGGAAAGTGCTCGACTGAGCTGCAATCTATGGTCCCCCCTCGCCAAACTTTCACAAGAAGCACTCTTCTAGCTGAAAATACTACCAATAATTCCCCCACTCTTTATCTGTGCCTAAACATAAACGTAGATTCCATGAACCAAAGCTTCTTTCTTAGACGCCTATGAAATTGTCTTGCACGCCTATGAAATTGTCTTCCGTTTTCCTGCTTTCCAGCTGACTACAATAAGGTTGTCTTCAAGTTAAACGTAAAAAGGTTTTGATGAGCCGTTCCAATTAAGTTCACAAATTCACCGAATTTCCATGACTAACGCTTACTATATTGTCCAATTGTCTACTGTACACTCTTTAACCCTTATCCTCGAGTGTTCTCAGGGCCTTGATAAGTGCTGATGCCTATGTAAAAAAAGCGTATTGTACGATGGAGAAACGCCGGACATCCAGCTAGTTCAAACATAAAACACTTAAAGGACGAATACATGTAATCAAGTATATTATAATATAAATAATTACAAATTAGCCGATATAATGTGAAACACAATTTACATGAATGGTTTCGTTTATTTAAAAATGTTTATCGTTTGCTTTAATTTTTTGATTTTCATTTCAATTCTCCTACATACAACTGTAGATGTATTTCTGTGTGTCTGTGTGTAAATATTTAACTGTAGTGGAGCAGATTGCTGAAACAATCGTTCACTTGGTAATACAAGCAGCAAAATTGAAATTTGTCAGGTTTGTTTCTACAGTCATCTTGAAAACTGGCAGCCATCTTGAAAACTGGCAGCCATCTTGAATTTTCTGATGGTTAACATTCTTTTCTAAAAATGTATGTTCTGAACGTTATTTGTGCAGCTTTTGGTGCTTGTGCCACTAAGTGAAAGATTCTTATGGGATATTGAGATAACCTGCCCCACTAGATTACTTCTTAAACATCACATAAATCTTAAATGAACAGGAAATGCGTTCCTCTACTGTATTTTGGGGGTTGTTTCTGCTTTTATATATGCTGCAATAAAAACTTTCTAATAAAACTCAGCCATTTTTAGCTCTGACATCGCTAATCACATATGATGTGTTTTATCCTTTATTCTTTATCCTTTATCACTGTTTCAGCAAAGCTTTATGGCTGTTTTATCATGAACTAGCCTAGTGTCCGGCGTTGCCCAGGTGTTTGGAGGTATGTGCTGAGCAAAAAAAAAAAAAAGTGATAGTCGGAACGCAGGCTCGAACCCGTAGCGCAAAGGAGGAATAGAACGTGAAAAAACAACGTCAGGTCTTTGCTGTTTGACCCCTGTTTTGGCCATCTTCAAACCAGAAGTGAGGTAGGTTTAAATTAAAGCTAGACAATCGAAAAGAGGGGAGGACTCTCGAAAATATCGGCGAAAAATGCGACCCCTCCCTGTAGAAAAGTGCCTTGATACAGGTGAAGGAATTAATGTTTTTGGCCAATTTTTCCATATTTGTCGTCCAAAGGGTCAAGCTTCAAAACGATACCAATGTCGTAGGAATCCGTCACCTCTGTCGATGAACATGCAAACACACATACATGTACACATTTAAACCGATTTTTGCCCTTTATATAATAGATAAAATGTTTGTTTCGATGGATGAATAACGCGTGTAGAAATATATCGGCAAGGTGAAATGCAAAAATGTTCATTTTAACTTGACGAAATAGTTCTATTACTTTTGCGCATGCGTAAATTCATTCATAATTTGTAATGGTTTAATTTTAATTATTTTTAATCCATCTGTTGATAGCTCTAATGTTGAGAAACGCGGCTGAAGTGCTACATATTGTGTTTCAATGCTATCTGATAGCATCTAAGACATTTATTTTTTTTACTTCTGGAATGAATACTATATATAAAGTACAATGTAATAGTCAATATACAATTGGGTGTGTAATAACAAATACAGAATCTGCATGAATTAAAATGTATGTAAGCGTATATTACGACTAGGTTAGACTACCCCTCGCTATCTATATATAAAATATACCTCTTGTTCTCCAAACTGAAAGAACTGATCTTAAAATTTTGAAATTTTAAAATAGTAAATGTTGTTTGTATAACATGCAATGACATTGTCAGATCATTTACTAGCTTATAAATAAAAAAGATTATTTTTGTAAGGGAGTATTTTATGTTACACCGGATAAGGGGGATGATAAAACCTCAGCAAACCATTTCTCTTTAATAAAATAAACAGATTTATTATAATCTGGAAGTATAGCTTAGTAGTAAAGTATTCGAATACAGATCGAATGGTTACCTTTCCAAGCTCGTGTCTACTTCAACATTTTATTTTAAGTGTTTTTTCTTAAGGAGTTCAATTAAAAAAAAAAGAAAGTGTGACATTAAAAATCGCCGCAAATCATTTCTTTGTTTGCATATCTTAAAATGAAACATTAATCAGAAGTGACTTTTCCAGGGTATTCAGTTTTGTTTTTTCAACGGAATATTAAACGCGTTTGGGTGTTATGAAATGGTGAATCACACTATACATCTAACTTGCGACATATCATTTTTTTTTTCAAATAATTCCCCTACACATATTTTTTCACATCGTATACAAATAGCTGTTTAAGTTATTTTAGAGCGCAATACATTTAATAGCACATCAACATCGTTTTTTTTTCAAATATTACTAATTTTTAAGGGTTTTATTTTCTGTAGCTAAATAGTTAAGTACATACCTCGGCGTGCAAGGTTCGGATCTAGCTCGATGAACAGAAACACGTTCATTAACTCGAAACGACCTTGGGTATAACCTCCAGGGAAAAGGAGTAAATCAAATATTATATAGTTGCTTTATTGCGTATAAAAAAAATTAGGTTTATTTAACACCGAAAAGCATTATACATTTTTGTTGCTAGATAATTTGCTGATAACTATATCAGTTAAAATAGATATTATGTTAACGTCAAGGATGAGATGAGTGTTCACGTGGAAACGTTCTTTTAATTTGAATAAAATAAAATACGCATCAAGTGCGCTTGAAAGCCAAATCACAACGCAATATTAGGAAAATAAACAAATATTTTACTTGTTTGAAATTTATCACAAATATATTTCAGAGGTATACTCCATCTTCAGTGTGTTGTTTTGTTTCTTTTTTTTCTTTTTCTTCTTCCTTTCTCTCTTTCTCTTCCTCCTTCTCTCTCTTTCTCTCTCTCTCTCTTTCCTGACCTATTTCTATATGAACTCTCATCTTATCTGTGACGTTATTCTCGCGTTGCCTATGCACAGTTCAAACATGTCCAAATACAACCGCTAGAAACAACGCGCGGCTCTTTATAAACTGACTTCTTTATCCAAATTTACAACATGACAAGGAAGAAGAAAAGGAAAAAAAGGAAAAAAAGAAAACAACACACTGAAGATGGAGTATACCTCTGAAATAAATTTGTGATAAATTTCAAACAAGTAAAATATTTGTTTATTTTCCTAATATTACGTTGTGATTTGGCTTTCAAGCACATTAATGCAAATTTTATTTTATTCAAATTTGCTGTTAACTATATCAGTTAAAATAAATATTATGTTAGTTAATTTGCTTGTTAGTTTTACTATATACTAACCACATCGATATTATCACGTTGACACACCAGTTTTCATCATATCACCGAAGTTAAGCAATGTTGAGCCCGGCTAGTATGAGACGGGTGACCATTTGGCAATTCTAGGCGCTGTATGTGTTCTCCGCTTATCTCGGCATTGTTTCTAGCCGTCGTGAACCTTCACTTGCCACTGATATTTAACAACGCCGACTTAGGAGAGGGGTGGTTGTAGATTGCTCAACTCTTGGCACAAAAAAAAAAATGCCACGCGTAGGCATCCTTACAGTGGGTATCCATAGCCTGTGAAGACTGGGGGAAGCTGCTATATCAACAAACTATTTCATATATAAAAATAAATAAAACATTAAGGTAACAGTTACGTATTTTCTACGTCACATCATAGATACAAATGTTTAAACAAAATTTCATCCTGAATTTTTAATTGCTCTTTTCCGATTAAATAATTAATGGCCCACCTCGATTTTAATAGGTACTTGTACGTAAACCATAAAATTCCCGATTTTAAACAGATAAAATAGTACAACTTCAGAAGTATATTTGTGAATGAGTCCGATACAGTTAATATATAAAACGCTATACGTCCGTCTGTCTGTCGTTATATTTTTAAACTCTATCTCTTTCGAAATTAAAAGTTCAGAGCCGCACTAGGGGTCTCATACGATGTGATTTTTCTGGGCCTTTAGTCGGTTACAATAGATTTTAGGGTAAAGAATAATAAAAAAAAAAACGTTATACGTTTTTTACATTCATCTTTATTTTAATATTTTAACATTTAATCAGTTTAAATGTGTGTCACGTTGGTAAAGTGGTACCGTCATCGGCTTTGAATGACACAGTTTGCTTTCGATTTTGATTCTATCTAATGGCAACAAAATACTTTTTTTGGTTACTTTTGAAATCACGAGCCTATAATAATATATACGAAATCAGCATAAATTAAAATATCATATTTAAACGTATTTTACACCATGGCAAAGCCATACAACCCCGCTAGTTTCAAATATTATATCTTAAACAGAAAATAATGAACAAAATTATTATTAAGAAAGAAAATACAAATATGAAAATAAAGGTACATACGTGCAACGCCATTTCAAGTTTTCTATTAAATATACTTTGATATAAAAGACACTAGGTTTATCTATCTGTCACCATTTTTACTAACTCTATCTACTCAGAAACTAAAAGTCGCAGAGAAGTGCTAGGAGCTTTAGATCATTGGGTTTTTATGGACTGATTTTTATGGGTGTTTAGCCGATTTAAATAGTTTCTAAGGGGTCAAAAATGACTAAAAATTGGCAAAACACCGTTAAACATTATGTATATTCATCTCAATTTATTTTTGCCCAATTCATATGTGTGTCACGTTGGTACAGTGGTAACGTCACCAGCTTTGAATGCTACAGTTTTGTTTTCAGTTTCAATTCTAATTTTTTTTTACTTTTGAAATCACGCATCTATAATAATATATACGAAATCTGTACAAATCAAAATACTATATTTAAGCGTACTTTACGACCTTACAAAGTCACCCCCAGTTAATATTATTACATAAATGTCATTTTGTATGTGTATGTATGTGTGTACGTGTGAGACTTCTTTTCCTATGGACACGCAAACGATTGCGCCAATTTTTCTGGAAATTTCACACTAAGGTACTTGATTTATCTGGGAGAGCCCTTACCTAGATTTTGTATGGGAATGCCTCCGATAAGTATTGAAAATCTATAATCGACAAAAGAAAGAAGTTCGATTTTCAACCAAGTAAACTCTTTTATACAACCTCACATCACACGTGCATTTTAGAAGTTTCATCACTGTAAACGCAGAAACTACCAGTGAATAACATTAACGGTAAACTATTGGATAAGGCAAGGGCCCGTTCGAAATTAATGCTTCTGGATAGAGTATAATTTAACCATGATACTTTCGTATTTTAAAAATTTATATGAGAATCTCTACAATTATATAAATTAAACTTTATCTTTGTCTGTGTGAGCTCGTTCCTTATAGACTCTGAAACGACTGAACAGATTTTTTTTTAATTTACAGAACTTTACTTTATGAGTCTAGGAATGATCTTCGTTAAGTTTTGTGTCAGAATACCCCCAACAATTACCGATAATCCATAATCGAACCCGTTATTTTATTTTATCTATCATCGGCAAAGCCAGTTTTTCAATTACATTGCTTAGAGACAAAGATAGAACAACGGGCCATGAAAATTCTACTGTGAGTAATTTGATAGCGTGTATTGTTTTATTTTTACATATCGTGATCTGTTGGTTCAAACCCCGCAGGTAAATTTCTTACAGATTTTTTTTTCATTAACTGGAAAGACATTTATTTATTAATAAGATTGAAAAATTTACGTATGTAGGGGTGTATATTTTTAAAATATCTATTATTGTGCAATATAAATCTTACGCCTTACGGTACTTTAATTAAACTTTCTAATTGGTTATGGAAAAAAATGTGAACGAAGCAAAAATTATTTCTTCGTCGAAAAAAATACATCTAAATTTCACTCAAGTCACTAAAAATATTAAAATTCAAACATAACTTTTTATAAACTAAATTTACTTTCGTACGTGCACGCATACATGCATATATAGATGCATACATACATACGGCCATACTTGAATACATACATGCATACACACATGCATACATAATATCTGCCTGCACACATGCAATTGCAGTACAAACACAACTTAACATGTTTTTATATTAAAACATTCTTAAGTGGTTTTCCCCCCTTAACTATAAAGAAGTTTATAAAGCTTGGAAATTTACATGAGCTGGAAAAGTAGCTGCTAAGGGGACAAATCAAAGAAATTGAATTGTTGTTGGCACATTGCATCCCCTCTTAGGGAGATATGCTAATCAGTAAGATGTCAATATAACCGACATTTACTAAAATAATTTAGGGATTACAAAAAGAATATTAGAATTACCAAGGACACATATAAAAAAGCATAAAAAGGGCATCAAAGCAAACACCGAGTAAAGTCGTGTAATCCTGCTAGTAATTTGTAAAAAAAAATTAATATAAAAAAAGCGTTCGAAATGTTTCTGTTTAGAATACAATTTAACCATACAGCATGATTTTTGCATTTTAAACTTGAATTCAAGCCATTATATAAGACTACTTTTATGAAACCAATAGTAGGTTCTCTACAGTGCAATGTGGACTATAATGTATTGTGGACTAAGTCACTGCAAGGAGTAATATAAAGCTTTTGCTGTTAGAGCAAGCAATCCATCGATGTGATAAAAAATGGTCGATTTCACCGATTTCGATGACAATCAATGTTTTAAAAGTGTTAATCATACGTTGATCCTCATTCAATTCCGGGTAACGTCGGTATCTCTGCTTGTATATATATATATATATATATATATATATATATATATATATATATATATATATATATATGGTATTTTGTGTACAGAAAGTTGTTAGATGAGATAAGTCATTGGCTGAAGAGAGCTTGATATGGATATCTAAAACGGTCCTAATTGTCGTTCTTGAAACCGACGGTACCAATGACTTATCTCATCTAACAACTTTCTGTACACGAAATACAATATATAAATACGCTCTTATTTTTCGGATATCTTCAGATTTTCCTTTAATTGAGCACTCTGCTGGATTTCTTTTTCCAAAAGAAACTAATCATATATATATATATATATATATATATATATATATATATATATATATATATATATATATATTAGTTTAATATTTTGTAGAAATTAAGAAACTGATCAATTTTACACGGCTGCTCAATACATTTGGGAATGATTTAAACTGTTTTTACTTGAATACGTTTCCAAACAGTCCTTATCCATGAAATTCTTTATTTGGCCAATCAACTCTTGGGGTTCTGACTTCCTTATTTTTCCAAACCTCTCATCATCTCTCACATAATCCTGCTATACTGTATTTGGCCTATCTTGCATGAATCGAGTATCAGAAGAAAGGGAAGAAAAATAAGAAGGACTGCGAATCTTTATATACGCCCACGAAAAATTTAAAAGTCGCCCTTCTGCTTGGGCGTTTTACAATTAAACCGCTTTACAATTGCTCAGAGACACTTAACCTTAATTTTTTAAATAGTTATTTTCTATAAATATAGCCCTTAATTCACGGTTTATATTTTATGTGTCAGTTACAAAAAGGAAACCTGCCACTAATTTTGTATTAGGCGATTGAAATATTATAGAAAATTAAACGTAGTAATAAACTGTTATATTAAACTTATATTCAATAAGAATAAATTTCAACTAATGTTAAACGGACTTTATATAGTATAATGTTTGCACAGCATACTTCGAAATATAAGGAGCTTTCAATTAGTTTACAAACTCTTTTCGTATCGGCATTGTTATTGATAGTAACCACATGTGACGAGTATCTTTGAAAGTAATCTCCTCGAGCTGCAATACACTTGTTGTACCGTTCCAACAACTTCTGGAAGGTCCCATTGTGTATGTGTTTCAATGATCCTGGTCACAGCGTCTTTCATCTCCTCAATTGTATCATAACGGCAGTCTCTAAGTGTTTCCTTGAGCCTAGGGAATAACCAAATCATAGGGAGCAAGATCTAGACTATAGAGCAAGATGGTCTTGATGCGCATCTTGCTGATATGACAACGTCTTTATTTATGAAATTATCTGAACACCATTAAGACACCCTTTGCGTAAACATTCCGCATCTTCAGTTTCTTGCGCATCAAACAGTGCACTTATTGTCTCTATAAAAACACGACTGTCCTTACGTATAAAATTATTTCTTTTATTATAGCTTTCTGACTTCCTAATTCCTACTACATCTCTCAACATCCCTCACATACTTGCTGTCTTCTTTGAATCTCTTATGCCACTACAAAAACTGATGCTCGATTCATACAAGATTATATAAAAGTAGTCTGATGCATTCCATACGTTTCGTTGGCATTTTTTTTTCGAGGTACAATCAGCATTTTTTTTATTGAATATCCTTCTTCTAAAGTTTTGTGACGTTCAGGTTACATTTTTGAAATTCACCAGCCGAGACAATGAGGCTTTAGTAGGGCGTATTCCAATATTCCATTTACTCTTCATTTGAATTCGAAATCATAAAAATCGGTCAGTCATCTTATAAGACACATAGAAATAACATAGTCAGTTTTCAAGAGTCAACGACAATTTTAAATGCCTTTACAAAAAAGTTTGGAAACTTATGGAGGGCACCTCGCATGATTTACCGGATGTGCCAGTGCGTTAGTACAATTGCATGTATTTATGCATGTATGTATACATGCATATATATATATATATGCGTATATATATACATATATATATATGTGTGTGTGTGTGTTTGTGTATGTGTGTGTATATATACCAATTTATAAGTGTGTCTATGCATGTATCTTTATATGCATGCGTGTATGTTTATATATATATATATATATATATATATATATACATGTATGCATAACTGTAGTGTGAATGTGTATTATTATATGCATGTACCTCTGTATGTATGTATGCATAAATTTATGTACTTATTAACTAATGTGTGCATGTATGTATACACCAATGTGTGCAGGAAGATATTATGTAAGCATGTATGTATGCATGTATGTATTCAAGTATGGCCGCATGTGTGCATGCATCTAAGTATATATGCATGTATGCGCGCACGTACGAAAATATTTGTGTAAATACTCATATATGTATGGGTGTATATGTATATGCATCTATATATGTTTGTATGTGTGTATGTCTTTATGTATATGTGTCTTGTATGTATGCATGCACACATGTGTTTATGCAGGTATGAATGTGTGCTTACATGCGGTTATGTATGTCTGTGTGCGTGTATGCAGGTATGTATATGTGTATGCATGCAATTTGTATGTATGTGAGTATGCAAGCATGTGTGTATACATGTATGATTGTATTCGTATATGGATTCATTCCGTATGGCGTGTGGCAGAATTTGCAAGTCGTCTGCTGGTCTAAAGAGGCATTTGGTTCTGTACAGGGACACCATAACACAGAGTTGTCCAGTTAACTCGGTGCAGACACTCGACTTTATGTGTCATCTTGGCTTTAGGGGTTGTAAGTCAGTTGATGGCTTGAAAAGTCATCTACATGGCAATGCGAAGTGAACTGTAGGAAGGTGATGGTAGGGATTTTGTTGGGCAGCGATCATCTACAAGGATGAAGCAATAACAATTCATGCACTTATGTAAAGGTCCTGGATATGACCTTAAACTATATCCAGTGGTGAGGCCCCAGCTTGCGGGCTTTGGGGAGTGTGAAGCCACCCCTTAATTGCCATTGCTCCCAGGTCCACTCTGACCCGGAGTGGTAGTACCTGTACGAGTCCCAACTATTGGTTAAATAGAAACCGACTTGAAAACAAATATATTCTATTAAAAAAGATTTTCATCCGAATCTTTGGATTCGGCATTAAATAGCCTGAAAAGTGTTGATATGCCGTAAAACAAAAAGAACCAACCGTTTATGTAAAAAAGTGACGTACATTTTTTTTTTGTATTACACTCTTACCCCAAACAATGCACAATCCTACTTTGATGTAAGGGGTAACTATCAGGTGAATAATTTGCAGGAATACTCTGTAAGGAGTTGAGTAGCAAGATGTCTGTTCGTATTACGTATGAACTTCTGCGTGTCAGTAGTGTTGGGGAAGCAGGAACCCGAAAGGGAACTCCAAAGTCTATCAGTTCTGGGGAAGAAACGATTAGAGTAGAAGACTTTCTTACATCCAAGGCTCCCTACTGTGTAACGCTTGGACTTCGCTGCTTGCCGTGTTTTTTGGTGGTATTTACCTCGAGAAGGTACAAGTGCGTGTACTTCGTTGGAGCCTCCGCCATTTAAATACTTGTAGAATAGGCAGAAGGATGCAGCATTTTATCGACGGGACAGAGGCTGAAGCCTGGATGACAGTTCAGGACTTATCAGGTTGGCGATTCTCTTTTGAACCTTGTCTAGGATCGAGAGACTAGTAGCAGATGTAGCAGATTAAATGTGATAACAGTACTCCATACATGGGCAAATTGTGACCTTATAGAGTTACAGGAGTCTTTTAAGTGAAAGTAACTTTCTAGCACGGTAGAGAGAGCCCACATTCTATGCAGCAGCCTTGGCAATGCCCTCAATGTATTTGTTCCAGTTTATGTTCCCTGTGAACGTTAATCTGAGAGTTTGTATTCTTCGTCAATTCTTGTTTAACTGCTGTGCGGATACGAAAAAATATAACTTAGTAACTCTCACTTTACAAAGAATATAGACCAACTTTTTTATTATCTTAGTAAAAAAGCAGCCTCGGTCGTAGATATTTCACTTTTATCTGTTTTTTGTCTTTCTTGTGTAAAGAGGAAAGGAATAAAAAACATAGCCAGGTTTAACTGTCAAGATCTCCGCGGGGTTTTCCATAAATGACAACCAACAAGAAGGTGTTGTCTCTACGGGAAGTGAGGGGACGGTTGATATCGTTGAAATGTTTCAAGTTCAGATTAAACCGATTGAATGTCGTGACAAGTGTGGGAAATTGACATTTAATGTTGGAATTTAAAAGCCTCGCCAGTTCGCCCATTTGCTCCGCTTAACAAAAACACATAAAATAATTTAATAAAAAAAAGTACTCCTCATCAACGTTTCTAGCATTATTTTTGCTGCCATAAAAAATGACTTCAGCGAAAATCTGTGACAAAACCTATTTTATTTTATAGCCAAACTGCCTGCCTTTTCGTTTGTTTTATTTCATTGATAATATATGAATTGTGCAGAACTCAGGAATACGGCACCTGATGACATTATAGTCTGCAGAAACTCCTCCTCTTTTGTCCCAACTAATATTTAGGTTTCAACTATCCAGGATTTCACTCCAAACCCCTGAAATTAGCGAGCCTCAGCAGATGCGTTCGGAGTTGCGGAAGGTTTCATTCAAAACACGCATCGAATACATCTCAGAGGCAATGCTGTTATTGGTTAAAATGTTATGTTTTTTTTTTTTGCTAAATATGTAGGGTATGATTCCCAGAAATTGGAGGATTTTATTTATAACTATGCCGTAGGATAATTAATCAATGAGAAGCCCCACACATATTTATAAAAATATCGAATTTTGGCTTTCAGTGAGTTCGCTATCAGTCTCCGTCTTGATACGACGAGGTCTACTGTCGCCATCTTTTTTTTTACAGAATGGCTCAATATTTAACATCATGCTTAATACATACTGCTTGTGTTCTAAATCATCTTTGTCTTATAAACATAGAGAGAGACGTGTAGAGGACAACGAGTCTTGGTGGCAACCTTTCCTGGATTTTCTTTAGAAATACGTTATCAATGTTGGGGTTACGGTATTGTTGGGTCATGACCGTGTTAAGAAATTGAGATCATAGCAGCCCGTACAACGAAACTACCCGCTAATATAAAACATACTTCACACAAATGGAAGTGGCTTGATCATATGTATTAGTCTGACG
Source organism: Euprymna scolopes (assembly GCF_053919585.1). Lineage (NCBI taxonomy): Eukaryota > Metazoa > Mollusca > Cephalopoda > Sepiida > Sepiolidae > Euprymna > Euprymna scolopes. The sequence continues at coordinate 109,166,179 of NC_136504.1, forward strand.
TCATTTAAATCAGGACATATGGGGGTATACCGTCCTGTACACTGAAGCCCAAAATATAGACAACTGTATCTATAAAATATTCCGAAACTGGGAAATGATTATAGTTAAGTTTTATGTTTAATTATCAGAGTGTCTGGTCTCGCCCGGTGCTAAAATACGCTTTAATATGACATTTTCGTTTTTTTTTTTTTTTACAAAAGAGTTACCACTTATCCAGGGCTGGCGGCCACTCGAGGATAAGTGTTATTGAGTGTACAGTAGTCAATGGAAAATGTCTTATTAATCGATAGTAGTGGAAATTTAGTAAATTGGACTACAAAAAGTGACGGATCATTTAGAACTTGTTTACATTAGACTTGAAGACAACCATATTGTAGTCAGTTTAAAAGGAGGAAAATGGAACAGAATTCCACAGGCGTGCACTTCTAAGAAAGAAGCTTTGTTCATGGAATCGTCGTTTAGGTTTAGGCACAGATAAAGACGGGGGGAAACTATTGATAGTGGTTTCTACTAGACGAGTATTTTTCGTAAAAGTCAGGCCAGTAAGACTAGAGATTGGAGCTCAGACGAGCACTTGCCATGGAATTAACGATGACGCAAAATCAGGCTCGCAACGTCTCTTCTGTGGGGGAAAACATGCTGACGGATAAACAGATACACACACAGACAAACAGTGAGATTTACGTATTAAATTTGAGAGAATGTCATTATTATACGCAAATTTCTTACTGACTAGCATGGGTGGCCGGCGTTAATCGGGTATTTGGAGGTGTCTGTTTAGTAAAAAAAAGCGGTCAATTTTTTAAACTTTGACCCCTATTATGACACCTTAAAATGTATTGTTTTAGGCTCAAATAAATTTATTAAGTTAGATTCATGTACAAGGAATTTATATCTAAAATTTCAAGTCTTCCGACTCAAAATTGGCGGAGGAGTTTGGTAGTGTTCTTAAAGGTCAAATCGTTGAACTTTGACCCGTGAATTGCAAAATTTCTAAGCAAGACCCGATTACATCGATTTTCCCAAATCTCAGTACCCTGTATATCAAATTTCGAGTCTGTAGACTAAAAATTGACAGAGTTATTGCGTAGGGAAATGCACACAGACATACAGACAGACACACAGACACGTTCACTTTTATAGATATATGGATTTTTTTATATTGAGAGTTGTTTTTGTTAGTTCTTGTATCTTGTTATTTTGTTGTTGTTGTTGTTGTTGTTACTACGTTTCCGCCGCTTTGCATTCTGGGATTGTACATGTGCTTTGTGTCCAATCTTGGAAACACATTAATGAAGCCATAGGTATAATTTTTTTTTACACAGTTATCACCACTTATCAAGGCCCGGAAGCCACTCAGGGATAAGGGTTATTGCAAGTACATTACGTTAGTGTGGAGATTTGATGAAGTGTTTACTTAAGGGGGCGGTTCATTAGGAATTTGTTAACATTGGATTTGAAGACATCCAAGTTGTAGTCCGGTGGGAAGCAGGCAGACGGAACGGAGTTCCACAGGCGTGCAGTTCTAAGAAAGAAGCTTTGTTCATGGAATCCGCGTTTTGATTTAGGCACAGATATAGAGTGGGGGAAATGTAACCTTCAAAATACAAAAGATTGTAACTAGGAACTCATTATACTTGGAAATTTAAACTCTTAAGAATCTTTTCATGTTCGACAAAAAGATTGCCGGGTTCAAGTTGATGCACGTGCAGACATTAAAAGTTTACACCAGCAGTGGGTATATAAGATGAAAGTAATAGCATAAACGTCCCAAATCTTGGCCTTCGGGTCAAGATCAAAGTGATTTTATTGTTATTTTTTTTTGTTTTTTACACGTCAATAAAAAATGTTTTAAAAATTGGGAGTTACTAGGACTTCCCCCAATATGAAAGGGTGAATGCGGTATTATGGTGAAAGAAAATACTAGCTGGGAGACATTTTGACTTTGTTTAGTTCTGGAGTGACAAGGATGACCAACGACCCCCAAAATCCCCCCTTTTGAGTTGGCCATGTGCCTAAGTTTTTTGTTCATCGTTGATTTTGACTGTATTTTTTAACATGAATAAAAGATTTAATATCTCAAAGTTTAGTATCTGTTCCGGCAGATACTGCAAGCTATGACTAGCTAGGACTAGCAAAGACCAGATGTGAGGGCAACCTTACATGCCTGACCTTTAACGAGCTCCCACTTCCCACCTCTCGGGAGCTGGTCCCCTTTTTCCCTTCCCCCTCCCTTCACTCCTCACATTAAAAATCAGCCTTGTGCCTTATTTGCTCGGTAGGGGAGCAAATAAATACCATCTGTTCCGGCAGATACTGCAAGCAAAGACCAGATGTGGGGGCAACCCCACATGCCTGACCTTTAACCAGCTCCCATTTCCCACCTCTCGGGAGCTGGTCCCCTTTTTCCTTTCCCCCTCCCTTTACTCCTCAAATTAAATATCGGCGTTGTGCCTAATTTGCTTGGTGGGGGAGCAAATAAATACCATCTGTTCCGGCAGATACTGCAAGCAAAGACCAGATGTGGGGGCAACCCCACATGCCTGACCTTTAACCAGCTCCCATTTCCCACCTCTCGGGAGCTGGTCCCCTTTTTCCCTTCCCCCTCCCTTTACTCCTCAAATTAAAAATCGGCCTTGTGCCTAATTTGCTCGGTGGGGGAGCAAATAAATACTGTCTGTTCTTCAGGTCTACACTTCAATTTCTTGTTCTCTGTCAGTGGAGGAGAAATCATCACGACTGAGACATTTTTTTTTATTTTTGTTCCTTTTCTCCACATTAAAAAACGACCCTGGTGTCTAACTCTGTCCCGTGGGGAGGCATTGTAAATAGGAACATCCCAAATTATTAAAACCGTTAAAAAATCCGAAACATAATAATTTGTACTGATCCAACATCTCAACAAAGGTCGGGTCGGCATCTAACGGCAATTTACGGTAAACTGCCGGAAAAATATCCAGTAAAATTAAAATTGTTGTGGGGGAATCACCCTCCAAATGGACTGAATAACCATGGACTCATCCCCGAGGAACAGAAAGGATGCCAAAATGTGAAAAAGAGGAACACATGATCTGCTATATGTTGATCAAAAGATCCTGAAGGAGGTTAAAAGTAGGAGGAAAAATTTAGCAGTGGCATGGGTCGACTACAAAAAATTAATATACAAAGAGCCATCTTCCAAGGAGACTCACTATCACCACTACTGTTCATCATAGCCATGATGCCCTTAAATAGTATTCTGAGAAAGTGCCAAGCCGGATACAAGTTCCGCAATACAGAGGAAAAAATGAACCACCTGATGTACATGGACGATCTGAAAATTTTTGCAAGGCCGAAAAGGAGCTAGAGACACTAATAACCACTACCAGGATCTTCAGCCAAGATATCCGAATGGAATTTGGAATGGAAAAGTGCGTACTAATAGTTACAAGAAAGGGAAAACTGGAAACAACAGAAGGCACGAAACTACCCAACCAAACAGAAATGAGGGCAATAGGGGAACGAGACAACTATAAATACTTGGGAATTCTGGAAGAGGACACCATCAGAGCAACAGAAATGAAAGAGAAAATTGGAAAGGAATACCTCAAGAGAAAAAGAAAACTCCTGGAAACTAAATTATATAGCAGAGACTTAATAAAAGGTATAAATACATGGGCAGTGTCACTAGTAAGACACTCTGGACCGTTTATAGGATGGAAAAAAGAAGAACTGTGACAGCTCGACCAGAAAACCAGGAAACTCATGACCATGCATAATGCACTACACCAAAAGGACGATATTGACAGACTCTATGTGAAAAGGAAAGACGGCAGGAGAGGATTGATCTGTATAGAAGACTGTGTGAAGGACACAAAAAAAAAGAACTAGAAAAATACATAATACAAAACACTGAAAGGATAATTATGGCAGCGAGAGACACGGATAACACCAACAAAACAGAAAACAGAGACAAATGACAAAACGAAAAAGAGAAATGGGAAGAGAAACAACTCCACGGAAGATTCATAACAATGAGAAAAGATGAGAATAACGAAAACACCTGGACATGGATGCGAAAAGGGCATATAAACCGAGTAACTGAATCTCTAATAACTGCAGCACAAGATAACTCGATAAAAACCAACCATATCAAAGCAAGGATCGATAAAATACAAGAAAACAGCAAATGCAGACTCTGTGGAAATGAGATGAAACGATAAACCATATAGTAAGTGAATGCAGCAAAGTGGCTCAAAAACACGCATGACTAAGTGGGGAGGGCGGTGCACTGGGAATTGTGCAAACGGCTGTATGTTGAGCGTACAGATAAATGGTGCAAGCATAAACCCCCAACAGCACTCGAAAACGAGAACCACAAAATCCTATGGGACATAGACATACAGATGGACAAACCCATCAAAGCTAGAAAACCAGATGTCGTAATAATTAACAAGAAAGAGAAATTCTGTCAAATCGTAGACGTTGCTGTCCCAGCTGAGCACAGGGTGAGTATGAAAGAAAAGGAGAAACGAAGTAAATACACAGAACTAGCCAGAGAGTTAAAAGGGATTTGGATGATGAAGAAAATCAAAATAGTACCGATAATAGTAGTAGCACTGGGGACAATTCCGAAAAACCTGGAAAAAGGAATGTCAGAAATTGGAATCAGAGGAATAACTGCAAAAATACAACGCCAAACGATAATGAAAACGACTGAAATATTAAGGAAAACCTTGAATACGGAGAATAACACAAGACAATATAACAAAGAAGCGTTACAGGGAATGACGAACACCGAAGCTGCAGAACTACATGTTCTACACCCCCATCATGCATCCCCTCAATTGTTTCACCACCGTTCCCTCAATAGAAAAGTGATACCAAAGAGCCGAGAAGGGTGAAGGAGGATGGAAAGACTGAGGAGGGGCCCTGGCCAGACCTCCGCTGAACAAGCGTGAAGAGAACTGGGAGCTTGAGGAGGCTTAGTGCCACTCAAATTCGAAAGAGGAGGAGAGATATGGACGTCTGGGGAGACTTGTTGTCACTTTGCTACCAGAGAAGACCTCAGGACTCCAATCAGATCGTTTGTTAACTTGTGTGAAAGCTCCATGTGTGCCAATAATAATAATAATAATAATAATAATAATAATAATAATAAATATGCGTCTAAACTCTTTTTTTTTTAAACTCCTGACTTATACTGTAATCTTTACTGACCATTCTCACTGCAGCTGTCCAAAAGTGAAAACTGTTCTGCGCTTTCTCCTTCAATCTTTTACATAGCGGTCACTGTCGTTATATGCAAATTAATGTCACACCCACACACACATGCGTGCGCATATATATATATATATATATATATATATATATATATATATATATATATATATATATATATATATATATATATATATATATAAAGACAGAGAGACAGAGAGAGGAGAGGCGACGTCGCTTGCGTAAGTCTCGGTTACGTATTGCATTTCAGCAGTGTCTTATACGAGCAGAAAACCAAGTTGCCGTCGTATTGTAATCACGTCTTTCCTTTCTGTCATAGACAGAAAACAACAACAAATATTTGATTGTTGTTTAATGATATCTCGTGTTTTCGCGTTAAGAAAATATTTATTTGAATCATTTTTTTCAAAACAAATCATTTGTATTTTTCTTTCTGAAAATATCTTATGATTTCAAAGTTTTGATCTTAGCGTTTTAAAATAATTGACTTAGGGCTTCCCCTCGGTTTTTCCCCCCGACAACTTTTCTACTGCCAGAAGATACAACATGGACTTCTGTTTTGCTTCTGACTCAGCAGTCAATACCCCCCAAGAAAAACTAAAAAAAAAATTAAAAAAAAAAAAAAACGAAAATACATGGTGGATGAACCAGTGGATTATCAATACTCTACGCGGAATAATTTGTCCCGCAGATTAATTCGCAATAAATAAATAATGATAATGTCATTCATGCAATTCAGTAAGTGTTTGTTTACAATATTACGTCAGCTGATATTTGGGCTTGACGATGAATGCCCTGGAAACGTCATTTCTTATTAATATTTATAAAAAATATGCAAACGAGGAAAAACATTGCGGCGATTTTCAAAGGTGCCTCTTTGTTTGTCGTAAAATGAACTCATTAATAGGATAATATAAAATAAAATGGTAAGGTACTGAGCTATATCTCAATATAACAATACATCTGGGTTTTTTTTGTGTGTGTGGTTTTTAAAGAAATGATTTGCAAAGTTTTTAGGGTAGAGCAAAAATAATGTTATTTTTGAGGTATATATATATATATATATATATATATATTAATCTGATAAAAAACAACATGATTTTTACACTGACTTTATATTATGTTCTTTAGCCGGTGTAACGTAAAATATTCCCCTATAAAAATTTGTCTTATTATTTATGAGAAGAAAGATTATTTTTATATGTGAATTTTTCGATTTTCGATCGTTATCGAATAAATTTCTGTACCAAACATATCTAAGAACACTAGAAGATATATAAATTAGCTTTGTGTGATATTATGCAGGTACAGGATTACGTTGGGAGTGACGTACTTTCTGGAGCTGTAGTATCATTTTTCCGGCGACTTTATTATCCAGTGCTGGCATATGCGTTCAGAAATGATGGTTAAAATAACATTAGTATATCGACTTGATTAAATCCATTATTTAGTAAGAAAGAAATTAGAATTCATATTATTATGAAATTATGAATAAATATATAATTTCACACACACTTCAACTAGTAGTTTAATTTGTTAATCAGTATCACATTGGACGCCAACAAGTCTGGTCGCGGTTTCAAATCTAACTACGACTAAATATAAAACAGCGCCTTATAAATAAGGAAACAGGTGTATTTAGATAACTGTGAATTATGAACAGTATATATTATAATGCGTGTCACATATTTTATGGTTTATCGTAAACATCTTATTGTGTTATCGATTTAACAATTCGAGACTGGTTTTCGATAATGTATAAGTCGGATAATTGATTTTGACAGGAGGGCCAGTTGGACGGATGTCAATGTGATGGAGGATAAATAGATATGTATTAATGAAATATTCAACATCTCTTTCGAACAGCACGATTGTGAGTTGGGGGGGATCGAGGAAATTTACACGTAATGCTTATTTTCGCACTTCCGATTTGACTACATACGACTTTACCCCTTGGAGCAAACAAGCCCAACCTACGCCTATGTGCTCGCTGTGTCGTTTTTTTTCAGGCCAGAAAAACGTCAGCATTCATAAACACTTGCTTGTCATTAAGGTGTGAAAAACGGTGCAAAACATGTTTTATTATTAGAGATTTTATTTTCAGTCTACCAAATTCAAAGCAATTAGGGCATTCCTGTAGTGACGTGCCCCCTATTAAATGCAGTGTAATGCTGCTTCTATGTAGTGCTATGAAGACCACTATTCTCTCAGGCTTTATATTTTCTCTTTTAGAAACGTGTTAGTTTATTGCTAATCACCGATGGGGAATAGCCAGAGGACTTCCAAGGTGTTGAATAATTAACACGGTTAAAAGTTAATTAGTTATTATCAATCTATCTGTCCCTCTATCTATTTATCCATCGGCCCTGTCGGTGGGGCATAAGAATACGCTGACTGCCCCCCTGCAGAGAGTAAAAGTCCCTCAATGGAGGCCCTGGATATGACCGTAAACTATATCCAGTGGTGACGCCCCAGCTTGTGGACTTTGGGGAGTGTGGAGCCACCCTTTAATTACCATTGCTCCCAGGTCCACTCTGACCCGGAGTAGTAGTACCTGTTAGGGTCCCAACTATGCGTTAAATAGAAACCGACGTGAAAACAACAAACATATTCTATTAAAAAAATGTTTTCTTCAAAATCTTTGGATTCGGCATTAAATAACCCAAAAAGGGTTGATATGCCGTAAAACAAAACCAACCAACCAACCAACCAACTATTTATCTATCTATTCAATGATATTCTTCAAATAGTTTATATTGGGAGCTATTTATTGTTTATAGAATAAAGTGTAGCAATGGGTTTTAGCTTAGGATGTTTACATAAATAGGCTAGGTTAAATAAAAACAAAAGAACCTTGAACAGGTGTACGTGATAAAATTCACATTAAGGAGACGTGTATTTTAATTGGTTACCTCACCGGAACTAAAGTCAAGAGGTCGGGAGTTTTAGTCAGTCGATGAGTTGAAGAGTTGGAGTCTAGTCACGCAGGTGAATAGACTCCAACTACTCATAGAAAGGTTAAGTTGTTTCTTTTTAAATGTGTATTTATTTCAGCATCATTGTAACTGTACGTAATTCCTTAAGATTAAAGATATTTCAGAAACCTCGGAAAACGTAAAAACGGAAACAAAAATGCATGCTGAGATTAGCTAGTTTTTCTCTTGCTTGTTTTTTAATATATAGTTCCTTGAACTCGTGGATATTGTACGACTTACGATTTTTAATGTGAACGGAGCCATTTCAGGTTTAGTTGTTTTTGCGCCAGCGATCTAACAAGGAGGAAATGCCTACTTATAGAAAGGTTAAATTAGTTTTATTACTAATAACCATACCTGATACGTAATTTTTGTGTATAACATCTCAAATCTACGCATTAATATGGAAGGGGAGACTATTTTCAAATATCTTCCTGAATTTGAAATAAGCATGGAGTACTGTTGCCACATCTGAGCAGGAGCTGCGAAAAACAATCTATTCTGCCTTGAAATAGTACAAAATAGTATCCGTGGCTTAGTGGGGGATGCCCTTTTCTCTTCCCTGCAACCTCTCTCCCATAGGAGAGACGTTGCGAGCCTGTCTTTGTTTTATCGTTATTTCTATGGCAGGTGCTCGTCTGAGCACCAATCCCTGGTCCTCCCTCGCCGATCTTTCACGAAAAACACCCGTCTAGCTGAAGCCACCGTCACAGATTTTCCCCACTCTTTATCTGTGCCAAAATCAAAACGTAGATTCCATGAACAAAGCTTCTTTCTTCGAAGTGCACGCCTGTGGAACTCTGCTCCGTCTGCCTGTTTCCAACCTGACTACAACTTGGATGTCTTCAAGTCCAACATAAACAAATTCCTGATGAACCACCCCCTTAAGTAGACACTTTATCAAATCTCAACATTAACGTATTGTATACGCAATAACCATTATCCCCGAGTGGCCTCCGGGCCTTGATAAGTGGTGACTTCCATGTAAAAACAACGTACTTCAAGCCAGGAAGCGGGCTGTAAGTACCAGTATGTAGACACGTAAGCAGATTCTTTGTGAAGACCATTTGAAAGAACAGAAATGAATTCATATGATAAAAATATAAATTGTTCTTCTGTTGTTTGGATGGTTCTGTGCTTTTCATGGTTCTTCACAGAGCTCAACAGGAAGATAGAAGAACCCTTCAAGAAAAAAAGGTATGAAGCATATATTATTCTTCTTATATACGAATTGTAATATATACACGTGTGATAACTCTCTGATATAGCATGACTCAGTTTATACGTCGATATACTATCCTCTTGTCTAAATAAAGAATACATACAATTTATACATTCATATCGAATCCCGTAATAAGAACCAAAAAATAATATCCCACATCACTATGTAATATAACTGTTTTAATATCTCATCTCTCTATATAACATATATGCTGGTTGCCATAGACCAATTCGTATCGACGATGCTATATCGAACCTGGGTTATAGTAAAGCGAAACGTGGAGAGCAAGTCCTGGAGGTAAAAAGATTTAATGTAAAAAGAAAAAATCGCATACAAACAGAATATGTCTGGAAAAAAAGAGAACTAAATAAAAACATATACACGAAAAAAGAAAAAAATCATACACACATATGTAGAACTCTATATGTTGAAAATAGTTAAGAAAAGAGGACGTTTTAAAGTATAGAGATAATCTCGTTATGAACAGAAGGAAGAAATATCACTAGATGTAAAAATTAGAAGAAAAAAAATCATACACACATATGTAGAACTCTATATGTTGAAAATAGTTAAGAAAAGAGGACGTTTTAAAGTATAGAGATAATCTCGTTATGAACAGAAGGAAAAAATATCACTAGATGTAAAAATTAGAAGAAAAAAAAATCACGTTAAAAATGTTTAAAACGATGCGCCGAGGGGAGAAAGACGTTGTGAAAATGTAACAGAAACACAGACAGTTGAATACATAGGATTGTTTTGAATTTGTGGCAATCATGGTTGACAATATTTACATACGTCATATGACGTTTATAAAATAAACTGGCCATCGCTCGTTTTGAACTGTTCGTTGTAACAATATATTCTTTCTGTATCAAAAGCGATGGACAGTTTCGGAAAATTGTGAACGTTGTTTTTTTTTTCAGTTTTAAACGGCAATTATTGGACGTAAACACAGAACTGGAAAAGGTTGTTTTATGTAATTTATTTAGATGTTTATGTTGAATGTCAGAAAAGAAACAAAAATATCCAGTAAATATCTCACTGCTGATACAATTCTTTATCTATATAAGAGCCAGATACGTCCAAGTGTTACATGATAAGGGCTGTCCCCTTTTCATGTAAGTATAAAAATAGAGAGATTAGTTAAAATGAAAATGAAATAGCAATAGACGAAATTCGAACCTCGTAATTTAGGTTTAGAAATAGATTACGTGTGAGAATTTAAAACAAACGATTGCTTAGAATAGAGATCAAATATTTCAAGAAAAGAATGTGCCCTGTCAAGTTTGTTATGAAATTTTAATTGAAAGAATGTAGCTATAAGATAATGTTTTTAACATATTGGAAAATAGTTTACTGAGTATAGGTTAAAATTCCTTTTGTAGAAAAAGGAAAAGTTTTGGACACGCATGTCCAGAACACGTGAAAGAAGGCACATATTTTAACATGTGTATGACGTCACGGAAAATAGAAAGTTCTAGTTATAGAGAAAAAACTATAGGGTAAAAGAAGACGGTCAGTGAGAGCCAGTCGGTAAGAAACTCAGAGAGAATCTGGAGTTTTGGAATTCGAACGTCTAGGACGCGAGACGTCACTTTGAAACTAAAATGTGAAGCTTTGAATTCTTGATGACGAAAATCACGGCCGGTCGTGTGAAGAATAAATTCATCTGTGTTTTTGTAAAACGTCGTCTTGTCTTATGATTCTTACAAAAAGGTAAAGTGAAAATTGTATTATATATCTGTGTTATAAAATGTCTTTACATACACATCTCGACATCTCATGTCTACACAATGTCTGAACAGTGAACACTATCTCATCATTCTAAGAGTTTTCTTCTACTACACGTCTAAGGAATGAACAGTTTTAATATAAATATGAATCTTCATAAAACGAACAATCTCTCTCTAAGATAAACATCTCTCTCTTCTAAGACTGTGCTTGTAATAAGACTCTTTCTAAGAATCACTATAATAAAACTCTCTCTGAACAAGGCCCCTATATGTAACACAAGGATGGAATACTGTTGCCACATATGAGCAGGAGCTGTTAGAAAAGACTTGTCCTGCCTTGATATGGTTCAAAATAGACTTCGTGGCCTGGTGGGAGATGCCCTTTTCTCTTCGCTGCAACCTCTATCTCACAGAAGAGATATTGCGAGTTTGTCTCTGCTTTATCGTTATTTTCATGGAAAGTGTTCGACTGAGCTTCAATCTATTGTCCCCACTCGCCAAACTTTAACAAGAAACACTCGCCTAGCTGAAATCACTATCGATAATTCCCCCCACTCTTTATCTGTGCCTAAACCTAAACATAGCTTCCATGATCAAAGCTTCTTTCTTAGAACTGCAGGCCTGCGGAATTGTCTTCCGTTTTCCTGCTTTCCAGCTGTCTATAATATGGTTGTCTTCAAGTCCAACGTGAACAAGTTTCTGATGAGCCGTTCCACTTAAGTTAACAAATTTACCGAACTTCCATTACTATCGATTACTATATTGTCCTTTTGACTACTGTACACTCTTTAATCCTTATCCTTGAATGGCCTATCGGTCTTGATAATGGTAACGCTTATGTAAAAAAAAATATATCAACCAATATATAACATGTGGCCGTTTTATAATATCAAATCAACCTCCCTACATAACACAAGTAGTTTTTATAGGTCAAAGTGCCCTACTCGGGGGCACTAACTTCTCAATTCTACTTTTTTTTGTGTCATAGTTGTTTTCAGTAGGAGAGAACTAGAATTGTTAGCGTGATAACCTTAGCTTTTGAACTTTTTCCTCGTCTCATTTTATTTTTCGATGGATTAGACATTTTCGACAGATTTGCCGTTTGATTTCTCTTCTCTAAACCTATGTCGAGTCTAATAAACTAAATTCGTTAATCGCCGTTATGTCATTAGATGTAAACAGAGTCAACAGTTTTAAGTAAGTAAAACTTTTTCACAAATAAACAAATAAATGAGTAAAAAGGTTTAAATAAAAAATAATTTCATCCATTTTAAAAAGTAAAACTTTTTCACAAATAAACAATAAGTTAATTTTTTAAAATGGCTCTAAGTATCGAAAGTCGATCATCAAAAAATCCGATTAAAGAAAGAAATCAGATTTAGACCAAAAGTTAACACCACATACACCTTAACATCACAACTGCATTTTAGAAGTTATATCATCGCATCAGCAGGAAACGTTTAACAATAGGTTATTTTATACGAAAGGGATACATTCAAAATGAATGTTTCTGTCTAGGGCACAATTAAACCATGATACATAAATTTTGTATTTTAAACTGGTATTCAAGCCATTAAATTTTCTCTGAAGCATTGTAGACTATAATGTAATGTGTGCTAATTCAGTGCGAGAACGCATGTGAAGCTTTCTCTCGGATCACTACGGTGAGTCCTCAACCGCGACTGGATAGGAACTCCGAATCTCCTAACTGCATCCGCAACAATTACTGCCTTCCATAGTTGTTGTCGTCTCACCACTCAAGAAGGCCTGAGGAATAGTCGGCCAAAACGTCGTGGAACAAGATTTAAAGAAGATGAGGATGATAGTCTGCAATAAGTAAAAATTAAGAAACAATACTCATCTCAATAATGGATTCCAATCAAAGAATATAAAGATGAAGTTGTAGACTGTCGCATTCGCGAAAATTATCACTTATTGTCTCTATAGATACACGACGGTTCTTATCGATGAAATTCTTTATTTGACAAATCAACTCAGTGTTCAGATTCAATGTTTAAACATCTTTATTCCTCCCACATCTCCCATCACCCCTCACATATTCGTTGCTTTCCCTGAATCTCGTTTACCACTCAAAAACGAAAGCGTGATTCAGCAAGATTGTCTAAGAGCAGTCTGAAGCATTTAATAATTTTCTATGGTATTTTTCAGATGTTTAAAACAGAATGATATTGCATAGCGTTCTTCTAAAGTGTTCTCACATCCAGCATGCATTTTTAAATTAACCAGATGTGATAATCAGGCTTTAGTAGGGGTTGTAGGGCTTATTCCAATTCCTGATGAAGCTGTTCTTTAAAACCTGGAATCATAAAAATTGGTCAGTTATCTCATAAGATATATCACAATAAGATAGTGATTTTTTGAGAATCTACAACAATTTTAAATGCTTGTTGAAAACAAGGTATTAAAACTTATTGAAGACACATAGTGTATATATATATATATATATATATATATATATATATATATATATATATAGCTTAGTGCGTTAGAAGAAAAGAGTCAGCTCAATTCTATAAGAGGAGACTCATCGGGACAGTATAAAGCTCAACAAGTATCATTGAAGCTTATATAGGAGAACAATAGGAATTTACTATGATATGAAAAAACCCAATACACATTTCTATATGACACTCTATATAATACGCGACTCCTTTATTTAGAATTCGATAAATCTGTCCCAACATCATCTATAATTTTAATTGATCTATTTCGTTCCTAATGAATCTTACGCTAAACTCGCATCCCCACTATGTTACCTAGCATCTTCTCTGCTCTTCTGATGAGACGCATTAAACTTCGAAATACACACACACACACACACACACACACACACACACACATATATATATGTATATATATATGTATATATATATATATATATATATATATATATATATATATATATTCGGGATGGGAAGATTCCAATATTTTTCCGATTCCGATAAAATTACCGATTCCGTATTAAATTACCGATTTCGATTCTCTATAAATATCAAAATATTTAACTATAAAGTTGTTATTTTTCACGATTACTCCAAAAAGTTCCGATTTGTTCGATTACCGATTCGATTCCGATTAATAGTCACAGAAACACACGCACATACACACACACACACACACACACACACACACACACACACACACACACACACACACACACATATATATATATATACGGAGAGAGAGAGAAAGAGAGGGAGGGGAGAGAGGGAGAAAGAGAAACAGACAGACAGACAGAGCGAGAGAGAGAGAGAGAGAGAGAGAGAGAGGAAGAGAGAGGAAAAGACAATAAATGAGAGCGATACAGATAATGAGAAAAGGAACCTTGAGAGACGCACATAGTTAAATAAGGTGGTAGGGTGGTAGGGTGAGGCAATCATGAAGAGATAAATAACGAAATGCCGTGAGAAAGAGAAGACAAGAAAGTATTAAAACTAAATGAAAGGGAGATAACCATTGGCATAGAAAGGCATGCGAATCGATAAAGAAGAAAGTTGAAGTGCGAGTTAAACGAGAACGGCCAGAGATCAATAAAAAGAGATTACAAAAATCGCAAGGGATCATTAAACACATCATAAAGAAGCCATGAACTACAATCAAGCTAACATTCGTATAATTAGATAAACTCGTAAGTAAATAGTTCATTAGAATCCTCCGTTCATGTCCGCCGAAAGGTAACCTGAGAAGAAATATTTCGTTGATGATTTTCTGAGTTGACTGGAACAAACTACGATCGATTAGGTTAAGGATTCTTTTTATTCAGCAAAAACGAGTTATATTACTAGCTAGCCTGGGCGCCCAGCATTGCCCGGGAGTTTATAGGTGTGTGTTGAGCAAAAAAAAAAGTTGTAGTAGGCAAGCAGGCTCGAACCAGTGACGCGAAGGCGGAAAAAAGGGGCGGTGTGTGTAAGCGTGTTGCTTGGAAAATAAAAAAAAACAGAAAGGAAAACTGCGTACTCAAAAAAAAAATGTTGTAGTAGGCAGGCAGGCTCGAACCCGTACCGTGAAGAAGGAAAAGAGAGTGAAAAAAAATTGACGCGTTAACTCTTGCGCTCATCGCCAAAGCGGAAGTAGCGTAGGTTTGAATTAAGCCTAGACAATCAAAAAGAGGGGATGACTGTCGTAAATACGGGGAAAAAAGCGATCCCTCCCCGTCGAAAAGTTCCCAGTTAAGTAAGTAATGTTTTTGGCCAATGTTTCGATATTTGTCGTCCGAAGAGTTGATCTCCAAAATGATACCGATCTGCTGAAAATCTATTACCTCTGTCATACAGAGTATTTAGACATACATACATACATACATACATTCATACATACATACATACATACATACATTCATACATACATTCATACATTCATACATACATTCATACATACATACATACATACATACATTCATACATACATACATACATACATTCATACATACATACATACATACATACATACATACATTCATACATACATACATACATACATTCATACATACATACATACATACACACATACATACATACATTCATACATACATACATACATACATTCATACATACATACATACATACATACATACATTCATACATACATTCATACATACATACATACATACATACATTCATACATACATACATACATTCATACATACATACATACATACATACATACATTCATACATACATACATACATACATTCATACATACATACATACATACATTCATACATACATACATAATACATACATACATACATACATTCATACATACATACATACATTCATACATACATACATACATACATTCATACATACATACATACATACATACATTCATACATACATACATACATACATTCATACATACATACATACATACATTCATACATACATACATACATACATACATTCATACATACATACATACATACATTCATACATACATACATACATACATTCATACATACATACATACATACATACATTCATACATACATACATACATACATACATTCATACATACATACATACATACATTCATACATACATACATACATACATTCATACATACATACATACATACATACATTCATACATACATACATACATACATTCATACATACATACATACATGCATTCATACATACATACATACATACATACATACATACATACATACATACATACATACATACACACATACATGCATACATACATACATATATGAAAACAGACTGGTTAGATTTATATTACAGATAAGGCGTAAAAGGCTAATGAGATTAGGAACCAGTCCAAATTTGAAGTTACGAAAAAAAATGGAAACGGCACTAATGTAGGTTTAACCGGCTTCCTCGAAAGGAGGAAATTCTATGAGAGTATGAAATTCACAAGCGGTCCTCAATCGCGTGTATATCCTCGCTTGGGAAAATTACGACGTTAGATTTTTGCAGGGAGGTATCGACGTATTCCTGTTTATAGCGCCTGGAATTCTCAATAATTACGTTGACACACCGATTCGCGTTAGATCACCGACGTTGAGCTACAGTAGGACTGGCGAGTATCAGATTAGAGACCAATTTGGGTGAATGAAGTTGTGAAATAAGATATTTATTCACGTTTCAATCTTGGTTAAACAAAGTGTGTTTTGGTTTGGTTGTTTGTTCGACGGTATATACGATTTTCAAATTATTTGATGCTTAATGAATAAATTTTAGAAAAGAAAAAAGGTTTTATGCTGAAATTTATTTTTATAAATCTATATAATTATAAAACACAAATGACCTTGTAACGAGTGATGTAACCCATTTTCCGGTTTACGACATCCGGTTGGACATGCGCGCGTAAACATTCACCTATAACAACGTAAACAAATAAGCACACATCGCTTCTTTTGCAGATTTTGACCTGCGTACTGAAATATTAACGTTATTATTTAGAAATTATTATTTAACATGGGATGAGTGGGGGTGTTTTGCAACTATTCTTTATTACAACTATACTGTCGCTATTTTCTTACAACCAAACAACTTTATGTTAAGAGTGTAGATAAAAAAAAGGTTCTAAGTTTATTAAAAAATGGGAAGAAAAAAAATTGCGTTAAAATACATTAAAGATAATACAGAAATGAACGATGTAAAAAAAGCAGACAGTGTTATCAATTGTTTATTTGTATAATTTAAACGCGAAAATAAAAACAAGCAAAAGAACAATTGCGACGCTGAAAACCTATAAGTATGGCAAACTACTTATAATTCAGTAACTGTCATTGTTTTTTCCAAAATAATCAATTATAATAGACAGAACGACTCATAGAAATCTATCGATATTCTTTTTTCATTTTAATATACTTTCATAGAAATGTTTCTGTTATGTAAAAAAAAAAACTATTTTCTTTACGTCACAAGTATCACGCTCATATATGACTTCCATAGCTAATATAACATACTGACCCAACGGGTCATGGATAGTCTAGTATGTATTAAAAGTTAAGATTAATAGAAATCCACTGTTTAGAAGCCCAGCTAAAATGAAATTAAAATCATGTCAGACACGTGCAATATTAAAAAAAAAATAATTCTAATTGTCAGCTTATAACAAAGTCCCCACGAGGAAGATTTAGGCAATACTTTTTTTTTCTTTTCTTACTTGCCATGGTTGTGTTTGACACAGTCTTCAGTTGTGGAAGATAGAAGTAGTACTATCGAATTACGTGTGTTAATGGTCTACCATGAGCAAATGTGTTAGGGTTAATTGAAATCCACTTTTAAGAAGCACGATAAAAATGAAATTAAGACCAGACACATTTAAATAAATAAACAAGTGACGCAGGCATAGTCCCCCCTGGGTACACAGTGGCAAGGCATTAACAATGACAAAGTTCAGCATTTGCCTCCTCCCATTTAGCCCCAAAAGTCCTCAGGGGACGTCAATTCCTGGTGAAAATGAACAAACGGTGCAGTTTTACGCCTTAACATATGTAAATTTTAGTTCTGCGCCATGCATTTACCCTCATTTAGTCCCCAAAAGCCCCCAAGGCCTTAACGTATTAAAATTCTGTTTCAGCACCATGCAAAACTGCTAAATAGACATACACAGAAAATTTGGAACAAATATGGTAAAATAGTCCCAAAAATGAGTGTTTTTATTAGCCTTAAAAGAGAGCATGACGCCTACCCAAGAGTTATCGCCAAGTACAAACAAACAAAATTTTATAGAAATCAGATATTTACAATTTTTCAGAAAGTTTTATAAAAATCAAAGGCATAAATTTCTTTAATAAGAACAGAAATGTAAATTTTAGCCACCCCTAGTCACACCTAGGGGGGGGGGGCCGGAGTTTTTCCGGAAAATCCGTTCTGTTAGTGTTTTACTCATATCATGTTAAATGTTTGTGCAAAACTTCAAAAATTTCACACATATATATATATATATATATATAATATATATATGTGTGTGTGTGAGTGTGTGTGTGTGTTACGTTGTGTGTGTATATGAATATGTTCAATAACAACGTACATTTTGAATTTTATATTTTTCTGTATATTCATGTACGTATAAATGCGTGTATGTATATACGTCGTATCATTTAGTTGATCGTCTAGTGTCTGTATTTTTTAACATTTATGCAACAGTTCTAACAGGAAACGATTGACGTGGACGTATCGAAACAGTTGTATACAAACTGTTCTTTTTAACAGGTGCGAATATCACAACACATACCGGAATTATTTACGAACATTTTTTTTATGAATTCAGCTGACATCTTCGAAGATTACAATGCCTTTACATCTTGGCTGCCTGCGAAACGCCGCTCTCTGCGTCATGGAGAGAACAACTCCCCCTTTTAGTCGTCCGTTCTCTCTGATTTCCAGCTAACGACTGACTAGAATCTCCACAAATCTACATCTCATCACGCATCCCAGACCAACAGCTGATGTAACCTCAATCTAGTTATTTGTTTATTCAAACAAAAATAATGTTTACATCTATTTTCTAGTTTCACATTCCTTTGTAGCGATATTATTATTATTTCTAGTCAATCGCTTTTTACCAATCTAATTGTCTATTTTTCCAATCATAATCATCGGTTAAGCACCACACACTCGCTCTAATGAATGAATGAATGAATGAATGAATGAATCAATCAATCAATTATTATTATTATTATTATTATTATTAATAATAATAATAATAATAATAATAATAATAATAATAATAATAATAATAATAATAATAATGTTTTGGCCACGGCTCTGCTTGCCACAGATAAAACAGATATTACGCTATGATCACACCCAAAGGGTCACAACACTACACACACACACACACACACACACACACACATATTTATAAGTAGAGAAAGAGATAGATAGATAGATAGAGAGAGAGATAGAGAGATAGAAAGATAGAAAGAGAGAGAGAGAATATAAGGCTATATTAACAGGGAGACCAAACATTGCCCGAGATTGAATGAGTATCAGCGAATGTTCCACGCTCTATTTTTATTGTCATTGAAATTGGTGAAATAGTCCTTTTTCTTTTTCAATGAAATCAATTAAATGTCTGCTCGACTTTGGGACCCGCTGCGGTGCACGTAGAGAAATTTCCACGTGCGTTTTTGTGACTTTATCTGTGTAAAACCAACTGTTGATTATATAAAATTATGTTTGTATAAAATAGATGGAATTAAAGTATAGAATGCAAAAGTTAAGTATTATGGTGGAATTGTGTTCCAAACGAACTCATTCGTTTCAAACGTGCAACGGTTTAATAACAATATTTACTGTTGATTTTATACATTTGGTACTTCTTCTTGCGCGGTGATAAAACTTCTCAAATTCCCTTATGATTCATAAGTGAGTAGCTTTGTTCAAAACCGAACGGGTCCTTCTTTAATTTGGTATTTCGATTATCAATTAACGATTTTCGATATTTATCAGAGGCATTTCGATACAAAACCTATGTAATTGTAACCTATGTAAGTGGCTTCCCAGACACATGAATTCTGTTTTTGTGAAATTTTATAAGAATCGGCTTAACCGTTTCGTAGTTCATAGGAAACGAACTCACACATACAGACAAAGTGTATTTTATATATCAGTAGTGATTCCACTTACATATATTTTTTTCATCTTACTGATCATCTTTTCTGTGCACAAATCTATATCTAATTTATATTACGTATTTCATAGGAGTTTAATTTTTTTTATTTTTACTTTCAGTTTCCCGATTTACAATATAACTGATTCTCGCATTTTATTTCTTAAAACTTCCAGCAAATTATTTTGTTTCCTTTATCAGTTATATAAGAGAATTTCACTCTTTGCGATCGTCCTGCTGCCTACTTGTGGTATCGGATGCCTGGAATAGTGACGTCATTTAAGCACACTTCATTCGTCCTAAGATGAGAGTGAAGGAGTTGAGCACCCATTGGCCTATGGCGATTAATTTATACTATTTAATCAAGATAAATGTGTATCAGGTTTTTCTACTTGGAAGCTGAAGCCGCCGCGGCGTTCTTAATAGAGTTTTTTTTTATACAATTTTTCAAAGAGTTTCAATGTTTTTGAGATTGCATCAACAATACGAAAATATTAATAAAGGCGAACCAATAAAGCAATAAATTAAAACTCGCTTTTATATTGCAATTGCAATGGAGGAAAAAATCTTCTGAACTAATTATTTCACGCTTCATGTTTTATTTCGTTGTTTTTAATTCATAAAATCGCGCTTTAATCAATAAGTCAAGTACTTCTTTTCTGCGATATTCATCGCATTAAAAACGTAATGGATAACGGAAATGACTTAGCAAGTGTTTGTAAAGATAGCGTTTCAGTTATTCAAACACGGGCGATTCTATTTCTTTTTAAACATTAACGAGTTTATTTCATTTAAACTAGCTGAATATTCCGAGCGAGGAGATACATCCGTTGGCTTTGCATCGTCCCGCATCAAATAACAGGTATTATTTAGTTTCTTCTCTTCTCTTTTTTTCGTATGTCTGATCGAGTTCAATAATTTTCCCCATTCTTTATCTGTGCCAAAATCAAAATGTAGATTCCATGAACAAATCTCCTTTCTTAAAAGTACACGCCTGTGGAATTCTCTTCCGTTTGCCTGTTTCCAACCTGACTACAACTTGGACGTCTTCAAGTCCAACATAAACAAATTCCTGATGAACCGCACCCTTAAGTAAGACACTTTATCAAATCTCCAATACTAACGATTACTACGATACTATCCCATTGATTACTGTACACGCAATAACACTTATCCCCGAGTGGCTTCCGGGCCTTTATAAGTGGTGACTACCATGTAAAAAAAAATATTCAACGGCGATTTTCACATCCTGATGAAGAGTGTTAAGTGAACATTTTCCTTGCCTGTCGTCTTGATTACCAGCCCTCAATTGACAGCCGGCACACAACTTTGTCTAGGCTTTATTTACATGGTAGTTCATAACCTTACCATCTTAGTCGAGCTATAAGTAACGTGTCGTCCATTCATGCCACTCGATTGCGCCATTTTGGCAACGCTCTATATTAAAATGGGTTTGGTTAATAATGAGGGTAGATATTTGATTGATCCCCATCAGACAAATGTTTGACACAAGGTCAAGAAAGTGGGAGATAGACAAGCTCCCCTAAAGCAGGAGCATTCTTGCCTCAACAAAAATTGTCTGGGCATCCCCGTCGGCATTCCCCAGACGGGGGCGCCTTAGACGACGAGCAATAAACTTGCAACACCCGAAAGCCGGCTAGACAGGGTCTGGGAGGGTGGACATCCTGGGTGATAGCCAAGAGCTGTATCTCAGTCCGACAGGTACTGGGCCAGTTCCCGGCCCCGCACCTGTCGGGTGGAGTGTCAAGAACGGATCCTTGATCAGTACTCTACCCAGTCTCCCTGAAGCCGAAGCCGCTAGGAGACTCATCCCCACCATTAACAATGGGGTTATGACCACAATTAATTCGACGATCTTATTTATAACTACGTTTAGGACAATCAACCAATGAGAAGCCTCCAACTTTATTATAAAAATATCGAATTTCGGATTAAAGTCAGTTCGTTGTCAAGCTTCGTCTTGAAACGACTTAATCGCGACTGCATTGATTCTTCGCCGCCATCTTTGTTATTAAAAATTACTAAAAACTCTAGATCGTAACTGCATTGATTCCCCGCCACCGTCTTTGTTGTTAAGAAAATTGCTCAACACTCGAGTTTCTGACTGCATTGATTCTTCGCCGATTTGATTTACTACCGCTATCTTAACACTATATTTGTATTAACCGTACAATTTTAGTCAAGATACAAGTAGCTTGTCGGCGATTTATGCCAATCTGTAACGCCCAGTGTCGTTGGTTATGTCGTCGAGTAGTGTAATATCCGCTAACCGACGCATTACCTTCGTCTCCATGACATTGGTACACTTTTCCAGCTTCTATAACTGGGCAACGTTTAACAGCGTCAAACTGCGACTTGTTGGAAAAAGTGCAATAGATTTTGCTATTATTGCGCATCATTAGATTGTATTTCTCAATTTCGGCTAGCCTTCATTCACGTGCCATATGACTTGGAGTTGCAGGTTTACGGCAGCAGCGATTTTGGGATATGAGATACCTGCAAATATCTATTCGGAGAAGCTCTGTATTGCAAACGTCATGGAAACTTACATCTTTTCATATATATAAATATTCGCTCCTACTAATTTTGAGTTGTAGACCATTTCGAAGAGCGCTGCAAGGACAAAGGATCTCCTCCTACCATGCTAGAACAATATTCACACCTGACAGTATTCTATATTTCTTACACAGCTGAGCACCAATCTATGGTTCCCCCTCGCCAAACTCTCACGAAAAACACTCGTCTAGCCAAAACCATTATCAATAATTTCCCACACTCTTTATCTGTGCCTAAACCTAAATGTAGATTTCATGAACAAAGTTTCCTTCTTAGAACTGCACGCCTGTGGAACTCTCTTCCGATTGCTTGCTTTCCAACTGACTACAATCTTATTGTCTTCAAGTCCAACGTAAACAAATTTTTGATAAACCGCCCCCTAAGTAATCCAATTGACAAAGTTCCAGCTACTTATGTTTACTACGCTATAATTACATTGATTAATGTATACCCATTAACCCTTATCCTCAAGTGGCGCCCGGGGCTTGATAAGTGGTGATTCCTGTGTAAAAAAACGTTGCCATCCACACATGCCTGGAAAATTGTAGCCACATATAGGTAGGTGCATCAACTTTAAGTTTACGTCTATACGACACTATCCAATAGAAAATAAGACGTATT
>NC_136504.1:109194639-109279639 GCF_053919585.1 Euprymna scolopes
GGTTTTTCATTGAGAATTATGTTTGGATCATTGTAATAGTGTTTTTAAGTCATTGAAATCGTTTTTACGCGCGTTTCAGACGTTCTGTGAAGCGTCCTCGTAAGAAATTATTTTCAAATGTGTTGGAGATGTAAAAATGGCAATTTTCGTAGTTAATTTGAAGTTTTTCCAAGGGGTGGAGGCTTGTAAGTGTTTATTATTCATTGGCATGCTCAATTTTTATTCCTCCTTTATTGGGCTAGTCGAGGGAGGCCGCTGACCTGGTTGTAGTCGCTCTCTCTTTCTGCTAATGTTTTTTCTTTTCCTTTATGGTGGGGTAGTGTGTGTGTGTGTGTGTGTGTGTGTGTGCGCGTGTGTGTGCGTGTGCGTGTTTGCTTTTATTGGTTTGGGAATGTGTATATTGTTTTATAGTGTTATGAGGTTATTTGCTTCCTTAGGAAGGCGACTGTGATCCGAGGTCGTTAATAATGTGTATGTGTGAGGAGGGGGGGTAACTCTTCTGAAATAAGGGTAGGGATGCTTTCATTCTATTTTGATATTTATTTTTTGGATTCTTGGATTTTAGTATTGTGGTTTTTCGTTTTAGTCTTTTCGGGTATTCCTTATATTATGTTTGTTTAGAAAGAGGGGTGTATTTAAAATATGTATATATATATATATATATATATATATATATATATATATATATATATATATATATATATATATACTATGCTTATTTATAAGATTAACTATATGTATACGCTTAAGAATAATGTAATGCAATAAATCTCCTGGTATGCAAATCGAGTGATTATCGGTCCTACAAAATAATATTGGCTGTAATATTTTATAAAGACAATAGTTATTGATACTTATTGAAATGTATTCTTTGTCTTGCATATAAGAAAAATTCTAGATCTGAAATTTAATCATTTCACAGTATAAAATTCAATTTACTTTGTTACGATTTGAGCAAAGTCTATATGCAACTCCAAACACTTAAATTAACGTATAAACACATATGTAGAACGTACGCATTAGGTCGAAATGTGCTTGTAAAGTTCAATTTTTTTCTATTTTGACCTATCAGTAGCTATTTTCTTCACTAGGAATTTAATTAGGTTTTTTTCCACAGTATTTGAATACTTCATATATAAAAGTTCGATGATGTAGAACTAATATGTATAAAGTAGATTAGTTGATACCGTTCCGAGATAGATTTACTTAAAATGTAGCTGGAAATGCTATGCAGTTATGCACAATGTTGAAAATATACACACATACAACTGTCTAATAGTGAAATTGAAATAAAATTCTAATAAAATAAATAGTAGGTAGTTTAATTTCTATTACATTTTTAATGTATTTTCGGTTGTGCATTTTTGGTTGTGTATTTCAAAATAAACCCCTTTTTTCTAAGGTTTTCGGGTTTTTGGATATAAAATAATGAAATATAGCAAAAAGAAAATTAATGCAAAGAAACAAATAAGAATAATATATAAATATATATGTTCATGTATATATATATATATATATATATATATATATATATATATATATATACATGCATATGTGTATATCAATACTCTTATTAATTGGAGTTTTATTGTGTATTGATATTCATAATAAACCTTTTTTTTATCTATCTATTTAAAAAGAAAATACTATTTTGTTATATATGGATCGTGTAATTGCATTCAGCCGCAACGGATCTAGCTCATTTGCATATTCTCTTGAACATTCATTCGTCGAGATTCTTATTGGAATGATAACCTTTTGTTTAGTATTACGTGTAATTATGTTCATGCAGATATTCTACATGATTTATACGTGCGTAATATTTGCGTAAAAAGGTGATAGTAAACGCAAACTTCTTTATATATATACTAGCAAAAGTACCCGTCGTTGATTGGGTTCAAAAACAGCCTACAGAAAATGGACTCTGATTTATGAAAGTATGATAGGTTATGAAATGGAAGGGTTGTAAGGAGATAGCTTCCAATTTGGGCGTATCAAAACCAAAGCAAAATATGATGAAAGTAAAAATAAAATAGATAAACCCCATAATTTATTATACCATACCTATTCACACTGAAACACTAATCACAATATTCTGTGGATCTATATAAAAAACCTTGTTAAACTTTGTGACATATTTCCATTCTATGGAGGTCAGGCGCGAACGAACACCCCGTAATTTTATTATACATAATCCTTCAAACTGAAACATAATTATCCAAGTATACTTACACAGATAGATATGAAAAGTCTTTATTAAAGTTTGTGTCTATTTCCATTCTATGGAGGCCAGACCCAACAATTTTATCATACCATCCCTATTTAAGTCAAAACATACTTATCAAAGTATTCTTATGTACATCTTTATAAAAAAAACACTTAGAAACCTTTTTTTTTATTTTTTATTTCTACACTTTGTGGACCAGGCGCGAACGCAGGCCCCAAAATTTTAATGAAGCACCGTTCTGCCGGATCAAACATACCCATTCCTGTGTCTCGATACATCTTCTATAATTATATATAATCAGTTTTTTCTTTTTAAATAGTCAATTATATATGAGCCTATTCGTGACCAGACATACAAACACATACATACACACAGACATTCAGCTTTATATTATATATATATATATATATATATATATATATATATATATATATATATATATATATATATAGTAATTTATAAAATATATATGGCGATTAAGCTACACTAAATATTCCGTGTTTCATCCACTCTAGGACTCCTCAGGCTTATGCGTATATATATATATATATATATATATATATATATATATATATATATATTCGTTATAATGCTGCCTACCAAACTCTTCTGTCAGTGTTTCTTTCTCTACAGACATGAAAATTAATATATAGGGCATTCGCACCCATACAGAACTTTATATTTTGGGTTTAGACGGGGATAATCGTTGCAGAAGTGTTAAAATTAAAGAAATGGAATTTGCCAGATGAAGGTCGAAATGTGGCATTACGTAACAGTTATTGGCTCATGCTTTAATTTTTAGCCTTGCGGCCAACATGTCTTATAGATCAGGCATTAACGTCAAAGGAAAAGTTAAATCGAAAGCTAAACCTTTTGGTTTTGCTTCTCGGTTGTGGCGCGTTTTTCATTTTTTAAAAACTTTTTAAATCAATACTATATATTGAGTCCACTATAATATCTATATATTTATAGGATAACGTGTGTGTTATTATAAATTTTGTGGGTCACATCCGAGTGATTGCAGTGTAAATGTTATGGACTTCAATTTCTTGTAATTAATAATTTTACTAAGAATTATTCATAAGTTTTGGTTTCGGTTTCGATTATAGCTGATGGCATTCCAGTAATTTATTTTTAATAAATAATTTTATCAAAAATTGTTTATAAGTTTTGGTCGGCTTCGATTATAGATGAATAAACTCAGGTTATATATATATATATATATATATATATATATATATATATATATATATATATATATATATATATATATATATATATATATATTTATTTATTTATTTATAAGTTTTACTTTCAATTCACGCTGATGCACAAAGTCATACGGATATATTGTTTATTTTTGGAATCGCAATTTTATCATATATACACTCCATAGAAAAATAACTTTCTAATCATATATTCGAAATCGGCAAGAAATAAAATATCATATTTACGCATATTTTACGACCGGACTACCCCAGGCCTCCTTACTTTTGCAGTTTTAAGAAAAGCGATAAAATAATATCAGATCGTCTACATTTTCGCTTAATATCGGCAAAATTCCAACATCAATACATTACATATGACTTAATCCTCTGTGGAATTTCCACGGGTCCGCTAGTAAAAAATAAATACGAAATAAGCATTAATCAAAATATCGTATTTAAGCGTATATTTCGACCGGGCATGTATATATAACGAAAAAAATGACAAAAGTCTATATTACAAAATTTCAAGATGCTGACCATCTTACCGTTTATTCCTTTATGTAATTTAACATGCACAATCTTTGACAGCACGTGCTTGCAGGTCAAAATCATTTAATTGATTATTATTATTATATACGTCAATGAACTTATAATAATTAAATGAATCGTGTGTGTTACGAAACAGGTGCGATCAAAAATTGTGAATGTTGAGTTACTTAAAGAAATGTACAATAAGATGGTAACCATCTTGGAATTCGTTCGCCATTTATTTGTTTTATGCGCTTAATTGCATCAAGCTTTATAACTGAAAATTTTGGTAGAAGTAACATGAGAAATATAATTGAAGATACATATTTCCACACACACACACACACACCCACACACACACCCACACACACACACACACATATATATATATATTTGTGTTTATGAAAAATGTATATGTTCGTAATACCGTATTGTGCAAATGATAATAAATTTATTTTCGGTTTCACTACATGCATACTTATCTCAATTGAGAAAGGAAATGTTTATCTTATGTTAATACGAAGGGTCTTGCGGAATTTTAAACTTTAATTTCAAACGATATATTTTGAAATAAGTTTTCATTATAATACCCTTACTTTATATATCATTTAAAATCTAAACGTTTTAATTGTACCCTTGTAAAACAATTGTTTCAGAACGTTTACCACAAAATGGAAAAAAGACACACACGCATATATATATATATATATATATATATATATATATAAATATATATATATAGAGAGAGAGAGAGTGAGGGGGGAGAGACAGACAGAAAAACAGACAGACGGAGACAGAGACAAAGGCACATATATATATATATATATATATATAGATAGATAGATAGATAGATAGATAGAGAGGGAGAGACAGACAGTCAGACAGACGGAGACAGAGACAGAGGTAGAGAGATAGATAGATAGATAGATAGATAGAGAGAGAGAGAGGGGGGGAGAAAGAGACAGACAGTCGGACGGAATAGATTGAGAGAGAGAGAGGCCGAGAGAGATAGACAGCCGGACGGAAATAGAGACAAAGACAGAGACAGATAGATAGATAGATAGATAGATAGATAGATTGATAGATAGAGATAGAGAGAGATAGATAGAGAGAGAGAGAGGGGGAAAATGAAAGACAGAAATGTTTGAATTCAAGCTTTTATTTGACTTCGTCACATGCGACGCTTACCTGAGAATTGACGAATGATTGGCTAAGCGATATGTAAGCTACATGCTTGCATCAATTAGATTTTCCTTGGCAAATGAAAGTTATTAAATTATTAAAACCGCGCAACATCTTCGTTGTTGCCGCTAAAATTTACCCAACTTACTAAAAGTAAAACGCAAAATATATTGTTTTGGATAAATGACATATTGAAAAACACGATTTATTAATTCCTATTGGATTGTACTAATAAATTCCAGTAAATATTTCAAATATAAAGATAGGAAATAATTAGAGAAGTAATCTTCTTACAAACCTCTGAGTAAATGTTTATCTACATAAGTTTTTGGTAGGGTTGTGACAACAGAATATTCTTTTCATTCTTTTGGCTCTCGGATATATATCTTACACAGTAAGACAATCAACTGGGACCACGCCCGTCTATATAAAAACATATTAACGGATATATACTCAAGAGTCAAAACAATGAAAAGAATATGCTGTTGTCACGGCCCTAGTTATTAGGTATCTTCATTGAAACCTAATTTGTCTTGAATAGGATTTAGGGCCCCCAATAATATTTTGGAGTTTTCGATAGGCTATGAAATCTAATAGAATCGAAGATTTATTTACCTTTTTTTATTATATTTTAGAAATTAAATCCTATATAGTTTTATTTGACTTCTGTTTTATTTAATTTGAACCTAAATAGGAAATTTAAGAAATATTGGATTCATCAATGGAAAGAAAGTAGTAACAACTGAGTTTGTTTGGAGTAGGTGTTTATCAACAATGCGAATTTGAAAATATTATTATTTTCTTTATATCAACATTTTTGTTACTAAATCATTTGCATGCCAAGCAAAATAGGAAAAAAAAAACACCAGCATTTTCCAACCATTTTCTCTGAAATATATATTTGTCTCTGATGAATTGTTTAGTGGATTCCGCCATTCAAAGAAACTCTTGTAAGCGTACAGCATAAAATATGAATAAAATATGAGTGATAATTAAACACATCCTTCACTTGAGGAGTGTTGTGTAATGCTATATATATATATATATATATATATATATATATATATATATATATATATATATATATAAAGTAAGAAGCCACACACACACACACACACACACACACATATATATATATATATATAAAGAGAGATAATTATTATAATTCTAACTTAAAACATAATTGACTAAATAAAACCACAGGATTTCAAAGCAAGTGTACATACATTGTTTAAACAATCTGCCATGTTTGAGACGTTGCACCCGCTGCCTGACGCATGCGCATAAGCTGTAATTGATACACCGTTATTATCTTGCGTCCGCCTTTTTTTGTAATTTGACCATAACACAAAACAGTGTATCAATTTGAAGACTATGGTCATTTATCTTTTTTTCTCATACATGAATTCATCATATTAAGATCACGGGAAAGAATGAAGATCTTGGTAGCTGATGTGCTGTTGTTTATTCCTATATGGTTTCGCCATCTTGCAAAATATGTTTTATAAAGAGTCGTAAACATGTACAGGATTCAGTTTCTGTTTTAATTGCATTGTAATAAATCCCAGTATTCTTATCATTGGTTAATCTATCAAGGAATTGCAAACACCGATTACCAGATAGAACATCGTTCAAACTCCTTCGCCTGACGATCACGGGCAACACGAACTTTAGACAAATACATTAAAAACATTAACAAAACTGCTGTAAAGAGGGAAGACTTTTTCTCTCGTGCATTAAAATTATTATCCTATATCTCTACTAAGCAACTATTCCTCCATGTATGGACTATTGTTGCGACATCTTGGTTGAAACATATCTCACTCTTAACAAAGGTTAAAAAAGTGATCGAACACCACCGTCTGTTGCACTGCTGCAATGTAGAGCCCATGTACCTGTTTTAATTTAATTTAATTGGGATGTACTAAACCACTCGTATCAATCATACCTCCTTGGACGTAAATACACTCGACTAAATTAATGTTAGGGTGGAACTCCTGCAGATTCTTAGGATAGATTATTCCTGGCGTAACTTCCGGTAACAAATTCGTCT
The DNA here is from genome assembly GCF_053919585.1 of Euprymna scolopes. Taxonomy (NCBI): domain Eukaryota; kingdom Metazoa; phylum Mollusca; class Cephalopoda; order Sepiida; family Sepiolidae; genus Euprymna; species Euprymna scolopes. Next base: position 109,201,838 of record NC_136504.1, read on the forward strand.
AATCGAGCTGTCTGGACCCGAGACTTTGCATGAGCGGTTTTTACCTTACTTTGTCCTTTCAGTTGAGCTGATTCCCGCTCAACTATTATATGTTTCTGTATTTTCTGTTAATATAATTTTCATTTAACTTTTTCCAAGCTTTATCGCTCTCGTTCAACATTTAAACCATAAAGCTTAAAAAGCAGAAAAATCTCACACCTTAAATTTAGTAATCCCTAAATGCGGCAATAGTTTCTTCCCTAAAACTGATATACTTTGAAATTCCATCACAGTCTCTTGCTTCGATGTGTGAACTGACGTAGATTTTTAAGTGTGCTGTGAGCAAACATCTGGCTGCTCATCGCTGTACCCTGTGCCCCTGTAGATGTGGTCACAAATAGAAGCCCTGTGGGTCCAAGTGGCAATATGCCTTGTTTTAGGCGTATAAAGTAAAACAAATATTTAAAATAATCCATAATTAGGGTTTGTGAACACGCATGTGACTCTCATTCAAGTTATTCTAAAATAGTCGACACGACAGATATTGCGGCTTAGATATACATTGGCTTCTGTTTGCATGTGGCGTTTGGTAAAATACAGCGCAGCCGACATATCAGGTGCCTATCCGCTGTTTCACGCCCAAAATACTCGAAGCCAGTGAATGTCTAGCTTAGTTGCCGATGACCATACACGAAGGAAATTGTACTGCATAATATATATACTTCAGAATAATGAAATTAAATATATCTACTGGTATACAAATCCGGTGATTTTCGGTCTTACAAAATATTACTTGATATTTGGGTTTGTATTACTATACACATGGATTAGAAACGTTGAAAAAATAAATGTATGACAAATAAATTTTATTAAAGGCAAGATAAGTTACTTTTCTTCCTAACTGGATAATTTTTTTACTGTTTTTATTTAATGTAACATTTTTTATTCAGCTAAAAAAATCATACACTGTTTACCGGCGTGGCACTCTCTGGTGAACACGATAAGTTTGGGAAAATGAGTTAAAACTAAAAAAAATACACAAAATACTCTTAAAAACCCACCGAATATGTGTCAGATAATATTACGGTAACATATATGGAGCAAGTTTCTAACAATATTTTTAAAAAGGTTTTTAGTTTAAACTCATTTTCCGAAACTTACCATGTTCACCAGAGAGTGCCCCGCAATTTGCGATGTTAAAATACATCGATAAACAGTATATGCTTGTCGAGCTGAATAAACTGTTACATTAAATAAAAACACTAAAAAATTATCCAATTAGAGAAAAGTAACTTATCTTGCCTTTGATAATATTTATATTAAATATATGAGTCCATAATTAACCAAGCTCTAGTTCATCACCTTACGGATGCTAAACTTCTGACCAACCGACAATATGGATTTAGACAAGCCCGTTCCACGGCAGACATCCTAACTGTAATCTCTGAGCGTATGTATCATTCACTTGACAAAGTAGGGAGGGTAGAGCGGTAGCACTAGATATATGTAAGGTTTTTGACAGGGTATGGCATGAAGGCCTTCTCAGGAAAATCAGCTCATACGTTATCATTGGAAGAATACTTAACATAATTACATCCTTCTTAGATAAGAGGAAAATCCAGGTTGTCCTCGACAGTCGTACATCTCATCAATATGATATAAATGCGGGAGTGCCTCAGGGGTCTATCCTTGGACCTCTATTATTCCTAATATTCATAAATGACCTCCCTGACAAAATTGTCTATGAGATGCGTATATATGCTGATGACACCACGCTCTATAACAGACACGACAGGAAAACAAATGAACACATATGTAAAGAAATGGCAGAAACACTAGAGGACGACCTCCAATCTGTAGTGGAATGGGGACAAAAATGGATGGTCACATTCAATGCTGCCAAGACTAACGTTGTTGCCTTCAATAACTACAAGAAACCAATAACAATGGCCAAAGACTCTTTATCTGAAAGTATATCTTTTAAACTCCTCGGCCTAACGTTCACAGGAAACATGAGTTTAAACAATTACATTGAGAGCATTGCCAGGACCGCTGCGAAAAATGTAGGCTCATTCTACCGTGCTAGAAAGCTACTAACGCCCGAAAGTATCATATACGTCTATAAGATCACCATTCGCCCATGTATGGAGTATTGTTGTAATATTTGGGTTGGTGCATCTGCCACTAGTCTCTCGCTCCTAGACAAGGTTCAAAAGAGAGTTGCCAACCGGATGGGTCCTGAGCTGTCACTCAGTTTCAGTCTCTGTCGCATCGACGAAATGTAGCATCACTCTGCGTGTTCTACAAGTACTTTGACGGTGAATGCTCCGACGAACTGCAAGCATTTGCACCCCGTGTACGTAAATACCCCCGAAAAAGCCGACAAGCAGCTAAATCCCATCCCTTCACAGTTGAGATCCCTAGATGTAAGAAAGCCTTCTACTCCAGTAGTTTCTTCTCAAGAACCGCTAGACTTTGGAATTCCCTTCCAGCCTCCTGATTCCCCAACTGTACTGACATGCAGAAGTTCAAGTGTAACGTGAACTGATATCTTGTTGCCCAACTCCCCACATAGTACCCCTGTAGCTTATGTCCCTGATAGTAGCCACCTGTATTAAAGTGGCAATTTGTTTGGGGTGAAAATGTAATAAAAAAATATATATATGTCTTTGACAACTTATTCGAATCTATGTGTATAGCAATACAAACCGTAATATTCCATATAAGACAATCGCAGACAAATAAAATTGCTCGATATACAAGATAGAGCAAATGAATCAAAATTTAGATATTTAAATTTTATGATTTAAAAAGGTTATTATTCAAATATAGAATGTTTTTTTTAATTTTTGAAAATAAAGAATAAAATTTAATAAATCTATTTCCTTAACCCATGAGTTTTCGATACTTATTCATCTCCTCAGAGAAAAAATATTAGCAAATGTTTTTATTGGTTAGTACCTTATTTTCTAAAAGAAATAACCATAGAAAATTAAAGTTTCTAATTTTTTAAAAAGCATTGTAGATACATAGAATAAAGGGGAATGGGTATTGAGAGAGAAAAAGAATAATCTTTGCAATAACCTTTGTTTGACTCAATTCCCATTTCCCGTGCTCTATGTATCTTAAATGTTTTAAAAAAAAATTACAACTTTAATTTTTAAAAACTTTTAAAATGCTCTTAGCAAAATAAGTGCAAATCAATAAAAAATAAAACATTTGCTATTTTTTTTCTCTGAGGAGATGAATAAGCATCGGAATCTCATGGGTTAAGGAAATAGATTTATTCAATTGTATTCTTTGTTTTCAAACAATAACAAATTCTATTATATTTGTAAAATATCTGTCTCTCTCTCTCTCTCTCTCTCTCTCTCTCTCTCTCTATATATATATATATATATATATATATTGTTTTTAAAATATAATAGAATTTGTATGTATGTATATATATATTGTTTTTTAAATATAATAGACTTTGTATGTATATATATATATATATATTGTTTTTAAAATATAATAGAATTTGTATATATATATATATATATATATATATATTGTTTTTAAAATATAATAGAATTTGTATGTGTATATATATATACATATTGTTTTTAAAATATAATTGAATTTTTATGTATATATATATTGTTTTTAAAATATAATATAATTTGTTTGTATATATATATATATTTAGTAGAAATGGTAATTAATAAAAACTGAAGAAAGTGTTCAATACTGTTGTAGATCAAATATGCGTTTTTTTTTATTACCGTATCTTTCTGTTAAGTTACATTATTGTTTTAGCTACCCGGCCGTTTTTTTGGCCATCTGTAGCTTCCTCAGACTTTTATCGTTGACAGAATGTTGTTTGCGGTTTTTAACGTTTGCATTCAGATGAACGTATCTCGGTTCAATCAAAAAGTATTAATCGAAATAAGCACCATTAGGATCAACCCACTTTTACCAAAACAAATATGTATACCAGTAACGTAAAAAGTTTGCGCTCTCGATAAAGTTGCTGAAGTCGGTTTTTGGATATCGCTTAGGTTTTTGAAGAATTGCTCAAGCAGAAATTTGTCAAGATGCTTGATAAAACTGTTAGTCGGTAGGTGGGAGGTCTGAAGAGTTTCGCAGATAAGGCAGAGTTTCGTAGCCCAATTTTTGTTACCGATACACACAAGTCAGTTTCTTTTAAACTTTTGAAATCACCATTATATATCAGATACACTATACTGTCTTATAGAAAATTGGCCCTGTAATGATAAATAATAAATCGGCATAAATTAAAATATATTTAAGCATATTTTAAAACAGAGCAACGCCGAGTTCCCCCGATAGTTTTCATTTTTTAATTCAATTTTCACCCCAAACAAGGCATAGTGCCACTTTGAAGCAGGGGGCTACTATCAGGGACTTACTTTGCAGGGGTATTATGACGGGAGACGAGTAGAGAGATGTTTGATCACATTACACTTGAACTTCTGCATATCAGTACAGTATGGAAAGCAGAATCCCGGAAGGGAGTTCCAACGACCTGCAGTTCTGGGGAAGAATCTATTGGAGTAAAAGGCTTTCTTGCACCTAGAGATCTCTACTGTAAAGGGATGAGACTTACTAGCTTTTCGGGTTTGTCGGGGTAGTTACGTCGAGGAGGTACAAGTGTTTGCAGTTCGTCAGAGCATTCATCATTAAAGTATTTTTAGAACAAGCAGAGGGATGCAATTTAGTTCATTATATCCCGAAGAATAAACCATTGATATAATAATAATTTTTAAATCATATACAAAAAAAACAAACAAACATCAATATGTATTTATGCATACATGCGGTTAAGAGTTATTTTATATTATGACTAGTGGGACCACCGGGTTTTTGCCCGGGCGTAAAATACGTGTAAATATATTTTAATTTGTCCACATTTCGTATATATTTTTAAAGTCGCGATTTCAAAAGTAAAAATAAAAAGTATGTAGGTGCCGTCAACTAAAATCGAAACCGAGACCGTAGAATTTAAAGCTAGAGAAGTTACCACTGTACCAACGTGACACTCATATAAGTGCCCTAAAAATTAAAATTAGATTTGTTGATATTGTGGTTTTGGAGCATGATTGCATAATATCATGAAGTTTGTAGTCTGTCGGGTTTTCTAAATCTAATTTATTGATCAGAATAACACAGGATTACTGAATCTCATTTCGGTAACTATGTAGATAAATATATGCTATAGCACAAAACGTCACGAGTTTTAATGGTATGAATCGTTTTCCTTGATCTGAAACTTATTTAGTTTTTTTTTTCATGTTAATTACAAACAAGGCACAGTGCCACTTTGCTGTAGGGCGTAACTATCTGAGATATACTTTGTAAGCGTACTATGTAGGGAGTTGAGCAGCAAGACGTCTGTTTACACTTGGACTTCTGGGTATCAGTACAACCAAGGAAACAAGAACCTGGAAGGGAATTCCAAAGCCTAGCAGTCCTAGAGAAGAAACTATTAGAGTAGAAGGCTTTCTTACATCAAGGGATTTCTACTGTGTAGGGGTGGGATTTTGCTGCTTGTCAGGTTTGTCAAAGGTATTTACGTTGAGGAGGGATTAAGGCTCATCGGAGCATCTACCATTAAAGTACTTGTAAAACAGACGGAGAGATGCAACATTTTGTCGATGGGAAAATGGTTGTAGCCTAGCTGATAGTGTGGCACCTATTAGGTTGGAGAGCCTCTTTTGAACCCTGTTTAAGAGCAGATGCACCGACCTAAATCTGGCAACTATACTCCATAATGGGCGAATGATAGATTTGTATATCTAGCATGGTAGAGAGAGCCCACCTTCTTTGCAATAGTCTTGGCAATGCACTCGATGTATGTTCCAACTGATGGTTCCTGGAAAATAAAAGATTTTATTCTTGGAACGAAATAAGTATCCTTTATAAGAACAGTAAAACCAAGCAAAGCATGATTTGTGAATGCTGACACGGATGACTATTGTCATTAGCAAGAAAAAGAAGAAGTAAAAAAACGTAGAAATAAAGAAAAAGGAAAAAGAAAATGATAAAGAAACAACAGAAAAAAAGAGTAAGAAAAGCAAGCGCAAGAAGAAATAAATAAGAAACAGTAATTTAATATTAATGAGGATAATAATATGCATGTATGTATGAGTGTATATATGTGTATGTATGTGTGTATTTATGTGTGTATATATGTATGTATGCATATATTTACGTATGTTTGTGTCATGTCATGTCATATGCTATTGGTACCATGAAACCCAGTACTACCTGCCTCATGGTTGGGTCATCGGCGACTAATCTGGTTCCCCCACCAGACTTGTTTGGTGAAGAGAGCGGCTAGTCTCTCTGAAGGATTAAAACCAAGACCTTTGAAAGGGCGAATGAACCAGTGTAGCCTCATTTTCACCGGCGAAAAACCACATCAAATTTGTTCCAAAGGTTCAAATCCCTATATGTTATCTTTCAAGTTCGTAGATCAACAATTGCCTAGGTAGTTTTGTCGAATCCGTTCAGCACATAGACAGACAGCAAAGTTCACGTATGTATGTACGTATATATATATATATATATATATATATATATATATATATATATATATATATTTAGAGAGAGAGAGGGGGGATTTGAACCTTTGGAACAAATTTGATGTGGTTTTTCGCCGGTGAAAATAGAGGCTAGAAATTCGAAATTAAAATAATGAAACTTGTCCGGCGTAAGTCGTCTAACCGTGCTGGCGATATATATATATATATATATATATATATATATATATATATATATATATATATATATATATATATATATATATATATTGCCGGCACTCTAAAAATGTATCCGTGGATTTCCACTAATAACAAGGACGTGCTCAGGGGGGAGGGATGTGGAAACGAAGTTTCTGGCCACGGGCCACCTCCCATCTTCGAAGTTGGCTTGAAAGTAAACGCCAAAGTGTATCTGGATGTGCTGAAGACTGTGGTGGTCCCCTTGCGCAATTAGGTTGCCGCCGATAAATCCTGAGCAGCAGGACACCACGCGGACCCACAAATCCAAAGAAACCCAGACTTAGCTCCAAAAGAAATTCTACTATTTTATATTCTTCTCTCACTGACATTTTCCTCCTCTGATCTCAACCCGCTGGGCCACTTCGTTTGGTCATACGTTGAGAATATTGACATCCTACAACATCAAAGCCCGCCTGATCGCTGCCATCCTCCGAGTGAATACTCGGAGCATGGCAGCGATCAGATGGGCTTTGATGTAGAAGCATGCCTTTCCAACCAGCGCTTACGAGTGATGGTTGGAAAGGCATGCTTCCAGATCCAGACTCTTATCGAGTCAGTGATTTCGGTTGAAGGCGGCTACATTAAATAGATGTCGGGAACTTCTACATACTCAAGTTAACTGAATTGATATTTTCAATTAAACTTTCTTTTAAAAATAAGCTGTATTGTTGGTTTCTTTAGGGCGGCACTTTTATAGTTCCACACTGTATTATTTCTAATATAGCAAGCCTCTCAAGATAAGAAAATTCCACCTGGTTAGAGAAGCTTTTATAAATGAAATTAAAAAGATAAGGAATAACGGTTACATGAAACTTAATTAAACCAGCTGATTTCCAACTAAAATATCACAGATGATTGAGGAATCTCTTGACGGGGCTTCTAATCCAGTTGCCATTGACATATGTGATTTTGATATAATGCAGCATAAAAGTCTGTCTCTCAACTATTCTTTTCTAGCTGGCCAATTTATAAGAGTAGTCGTCGATGGGCAGAATTTAGAAGCTCATATCATCAACACCGGCATCCTTCAGGGTTCAATTTTGGGCCTCACTCTCTTACTAATCTTCATCAATGCTCTCACAAAACCTCATTCTTAGATCATACGTAGATATTTATGGTGACGACACTACCATATATGGCAAGACGCTAAAGGCCAGCAATGACTAAGATCTGTATGATTCTCTCTCTTCTGGACTTGAACACGTGGTCTGATGGAAAAAGGTTGCTGGGTTATATTATGAATCTAAAACCAAGCTTCTATCTTTCCGATCACTAACTAAATCACCAGGCATCAACTGAAATGAATGTCTCTAGTTTCGAGGAAGCAACACTGAAAGCTTCAGGAACTGATTTTAACTTCTGACCTAAAATCGATTACATACTAAAGGTGCAGAAAAAATGGTTGCAACATTCTATCGCTCAAGTAGGTATCATAAAACTCAAACACGCACTAATGTTGAGTACTGTTATAACATCTAAGGATAGGCGGCTCAAAGAACCTTTGGAGAGATTACAAAGCTGACTGAAATATATAATGGATGCTACCTTTTTCTTTTCTCTGCTGCAGCCTAGAAGGTGCGAGCCTATCTTTGATTGTTATTATTACGACTTACGTTCCATTGAACTTCATTCTAAGTTTTCTCTCTCTGTCATCCACGGCTAGCTTTTCCTTATACTCCATTTGCGCTTAAAACTAAGTGAAAATTCCAACGTTTTTTTTTCGAGAACTTCTATTTTGTTGACGCACAATGCCGCAGAACTGCTTCTCATCTGACTATAATATAACAGTTTCAAATCTAACGTAAACAAGTTTTTGATGGGCCGCTCACTAAAATAAATCAAGTTACTGATTCTGTTGCATAGAGCACTCCGACCTCATTATCGATTGTCATGGCTACATCAAAATATAATTTGTTATGTTGTAGAATCATATTTTGGAAAAATAGTTCGATAAGAATTTTAGAAAAAAAAATCAAGATTCTTTTTAAAAAAATTGCTAAAAAAATATTTATACTTATGGGTTTTAGATGAGCGGATTTATAAACAAAATACGTAAAGAATAGTTTTAAAATGCGGACGAGTTTAGGTATACGTGTTCTTTGGTGAATGGCGTCACAGCCAGCTAACTGAAGTTTGGAATTAGTCAGAGATTGACTCTAAATAATTGTAAAGGTTTTGGAGCAGAAAGGACGGGTCAGTGGACTAGACGGCCCGATGAACATGTTTCCACGCCCTTGGAAACAATGGAGCCAGCAGCAAGAGAGATGTAATCAAAGAACGTACGGCTTTCCAAGCCAAGTATGGTCGACCTCCTGACTGTGTGATAAATGTATTAAATAAAGGTATTGTGTTTTTTAAAACAAACTCTGTTTATCATTGGCGTATATATATATATATGTATATATATATATATATATATATATATATATATATATATATATATATATATATATTAATGACCCATATAAGCTTGGTTCCTTCAATAACTACAAGAAACCTTCTCTACCACCAATAGCAATGGCCAAGAACACATTGCATGAAAGTACTTTTTTAAAACTCCTCGGCCTAACGTTTACAAGGAATATGAGCTGGAATAGATACATTGAGAGCATTGCCAAGGCTGCTGCTATGAAGGTTGACTCCCTCTACCGTGCTAGAAAACTACTTACGCCTGACAGTATCCTGTACCTCTATAAGGCAACCATTCGCCCATGTATGGAGTATTGTTGTCACACCTAGGCTGGTGCATCTGCTGCTTGTCTCTCACTCCTGGACAGGGTTCAAAGGAGAGTCGCCAACCTGATAGATCCTGAACTGTCATCTAGGTTTCATCCTCTGTCCCATCGACGAGATCTTGCATCCCTTTTACAGTAGAGATCCCTAGGTTAAAGAGAACCCTTTACTCCAATAGTTTCTTCCCCAGAACTGCAGGTCTTTGGAACTCCCTTCCGGGATTCTACATTTCCAACTGTACTGATATGCGGAAGTTCAAGTGTAATGTGAACAAACATCTTTCTACTCATCTCCCTTGGTGATGCCCATGCTGTGCCTTCTTTGGGGTGAAAATTGAATAAAAAAAATATACTCTGTTAAGACAACAAACAATTTAACACCAGATCAAACATATCACGACTTGTTGCACATCTATACATACTCAGCTCTCTCTATCGAATACAACATACATATTTAGTTTGGTGACAAATATTATACACACTCAACTATATAACATACGATTAATCGGTACAGTGAGTAAAAACGGTATGACCCACAATATAAACATTTCCCCAGGCCTTTATAAGCAATAATTATATGGTAATATCTGTATATATATATATATATATATATATATATATATATATATATATGTATTTGTAGTCATCGATATATAGTCCTGTTTCGTTTTATCACAACACATCAGTGCCGCTAGACTAACACATCTCCCAAACCAAGGATTGAACCTAGAACCGTCGTGTTGAGAGTCAGCTGTTCTACCACTGGACCACGGAAGCGAGGCCCGCAAATAACCTGTCCGAATGTCTATTTAAACAAACATCCGTCCATCTCAGTGCTCAACCCGCTTGTTTGTTCGTTCACATACAGTGCTATTTCGTTGTATCAGAACTCATCAGTGCTGCTAGACAATCACCTTTCTCCAGCCGGAGATTGAAACTACAATCATCGCATTGATAGTCAGCCATGCTAACTACTGGCATATGGGGTCGGTGCTCGCGAATGACATCTTCAAATGTCCATTAAATAAAACGTTCGACCAATACTTTTACAGTGCTCGAGCTATTTGTTTACTTACAAACAAACAGCGGCGACAGTGCTCTACCCAAAGACGGAGAGGTGTATATATATATATATATATATATATATATATATATATATATATATATATATATATGTGTGTGTGTGTGTGTGTGTATATATATATATATATACAGAGAGAGAGAGAGAGAGAGAGAGAGAGAGAGAGAGAGAGAGAGAGAGAGAGTAATCAACACACAGTGCGGCTAGAATAACACCCATCCCGAACCAAAATTCGTACCTACAACCATCAAGTAAATAGTCATCAGTTCAGTTTAACTCTCTCGCCTCTGCGATCGGTTCACGACCACGACGGCCTATAATGTCTGTTTTTTTATTTAACATTTACTAAACGCTATTTGTAGTGCTCGATTTATTTGCTAACTTACAAACAAAGAGCTTTGCGTTCCGTCAAGCAAGCAGCGGGTAAAATCACTTACGCCAGTACTTTACCAAAGGAGGTGTGCGTTTGCGTGTGTCTATTGTTTTATTTTAAAATCCTATTCAGAGTGTCAATCCCACTAAGAGTATTAATTTTATGATTACTCAAATTTCAGTTCTTTTATAGCATTTCCTATTCGTTGGCTTCTCTGATTAACTCGTAGCAAAAATGCGCTCCTGTTTTGAACATTTAACTGTTTGGAGCGTAAGTTGATTTGGAATTAACCAACGTCTTAACAGGTCAACAGTTCAATCTTACTTTATCATTTAATCCGAATGACACGATAAATTCGGTTTTTATTTCTATTTTTTTTTCCTAAAGAGAAATATAAACTTAATAAAGAAATGTAATGCCTCTGCTGCTTTTATTTAATATAGCATTTTCCATTAAATATGACACAAGCTTTGTAACATTCCCTAAATAAGTTTATACCAATTTTTAGTAAGTTTTCTCAACGTACCGCTGTATAGTAGTGCATAGATCATGCATATTATGTTGAACTATCATAGCCAAGTTTCAATTTTTTAATTTTGACCCTCAAGTAACTTTTTTACTGGGTAAAATTCACATCGATTTTGTTCCACAGGCCCGAATATCCGATATACAAAGTTTAAAGTCCGTAGAATAACATTAAGAGAGTATTTAAGATAATTAATTCAAAATGCAGCACGAACCCTTATGCAAGTATACACAATGTAGAAAATATACACAAATATGATTGTGCGTAATAGCGAAATAAAATAAAGAACGGGGGAAAAAAGAACAGTTAAATAAAAAAACGTTCGGTTTTCGATCCTGACGAAAGCGATTTTACCCGTAAATCATTTTTAAAGTGTCTGGGATATTCACAACTACGTATGCAAGGCAGCTGTATTTAGTTTCAAAATATAAAAGTAAAAGAAAATATTAGTAAATATGTTTTAATTAATAAATATTTCGTATTTAATAATATAGAGCAAATTCGGGAGTGCGGGCGCCCGACTTTGCTTAAAATACACTTAATACGCTTAAATATTATATTTGAATCCATCCAGGTTTCGTGTATATTATTATAGAGTCGTATTTCAAAAGTAAAAATAAAAAAAATAAACGTATTTGGATGACATCTGCTAGAATCGAAACCGAAAGCAAAATGGTAACATTCGGAGCTGGGGACGTTACAGAAATTTAACAAAATCAGGATGAAAAAGATGGATTGATCACAACAAATAGTGTATTTTCATTGTTCGTTACAATTATTTCGCAACCATTCGGATAATTTCAAATTTTATATCGTTTGAAAGTATGCACAAGGAGGCTACTCATCAGACGTTGGTTAAAAAACACTTATTTTTATAATGAACAATATGGAATCCATGTCCCTTTTAAGGAAAAACTGTGATAAAAATTTGCCTACATTGCTTCCACTAGAGGTTTTTCCGTTGTATATATATATATATATATATATATATATATATATATATATAAGAGGGAGAGAGAGAGAGAGAGAGAGAGAGAGAGAGAGAGGAGGTATAAAATCAGATATGCAATATGAGGGGTTGAATCTATAGTATATTTAAATATTCAGGGGCGTCATACGGCATAGTTATATTGGCACACCGGTTGCCGTTAGATAACTGACATCAAACGACATAGGGTTTCGTCTGCAATAAAAAAAAAAGTGACCAGCGATGAATCCCAGGTATTGTATATACTCTCGTTTTATAGCTGCAACAGTACTGGCCAGGTTCAATGTTGCTTAACTTCGGTGACCTAACAGTGTGTAAAGGCTATTATAGGGTGACCCCAAAAAATACGAGGACATTTATTTGTTTTTCTGGGCATTTCACAGTCAACAGAGATAAAAGGCCAAAGAAGCTAGTGTTTTGATGTGGTGCTTTGAATACAATAAACTAGTTATGACCAAAGTTTCATTTTATGCGGACAAAACACTAAGAAACGGGGCCTAATTAGAGTTTGGTCCCGTTTTTTGGGGCCACCCTGTATTCCGTCTAGAACGGGTAAACAATAAAACATATCTTTAATTAAATTATTTGCTGATTTGTATGTGAAAACCGTGGTATATAATTTCGGTTATCACGTAATTTCGTTTTCCGCATTACTAAATAAAAGCCCTTGCTTCTCCGCAAAAGACAATATATATATATATATATATATATATATATATATATATATATACATTGCTTCTCCGCAAAAGACAATATATATATATATATATATATATATATATATATATATATATATAAAATTAAAATTACAATTGAATTTATCAAAATGATCCAAGATGGTAAAATTTAAGTAAATTATAAATATTAAAGAATTAATATTTATAAAATGATCACAGCCAGATGTAAAAGCTCGATAAAACCAAATAGGAAATAGAGCTTATAATATGAGCAAACAGTTAAAAAAATATGTTAAAAGACATTGTGAATTGAGTTAAAAACATATTTAATCTTAAAAGGAAACACTAGATAAATGGATAGTCCTTAATCCGCGGAGTTTCGCAGAAATACTTTCCTTCTCATCAGAGGGTAGGAATTAGCAAAATGCGGGATCGGATTTGGCATGCAGAAGTATTTGATGAAACAACAAGTAAGTCAAAGATCTTACTTGAAAACAAAACAAAAAAAAGTTAAGCAGAGTTTACCATATTTACCATATTCCCTCTGCTTAACTTTTTTTTTCAAGTAAGATATTTGACTTACTTGTTGTTTTATCAAATACTTCTGTATGAAAAATCCGATCCCGCATTTTGCTAATTCCTACCCTCTGATGAGAAGGAAAGTATTTCTTCGAAACTCCGAGGATTAAGTACTATCCATTTATCTAGTGTTTCCTTTTCAGATTAAATATGTTTTTAACTCATTTAAAAGATTTTTTTAACATATTTTATTACCTGTTTGCTCATATATATATATATATATATATATATATATATATATATATATATATATATATATATATATATATATATATATATAGTGGAGACATAAAGTGAAACCGCAATTTATTGTAGTTAAACATTTCCAACAAAAAGTGAAAAAATATTGGATATGTAAAAAAATATATATAAAAACAGACCGCGCATAATATCCAGAGTGACGATGCATATAATCCGATTGGAAAGTCTTCAAAACGGCTGAAATAATGAAAATTGTTTCTTTCATGGCAGTGCAGTAGCCCAAACAGAAGTCTGCCCCCAGTCAAATGGGGCCTAATAGTAATTGAGAGAAATCCAGTATATATATATATATATATATATATATATATATATATATATATATATATATATATATCGATTCAATTAGCAATAAATAAGTAACGCATGGATCTCTAATAAGCCAAGCCCGACGTTTTATTCATTAAGAATAATAGCTCTCAAATGCTGGCTTTCTCTGAAATAAACTCGTGAGAAAAAACAGATTGAAAAGGGGACGGTCGTAGACGGTTCATCTTGCTTACGACAAATAACCCTTAAAGGGTGGGTTTAGGAAATAAAACAAAGAATATCTAGGGACAAAAGTAGAACGGAAAATATACAAAATTAAAAGAACGGAGACAAAAAAAGAAAATGAAAAAGGAAAAGAAAAAAGAAAGAAAAAAAAGGAAAAATATATAGTTGCGAGTTGAGGAAACAGTGATTTTTCATGACTCCGAATCAAACGACTGGGACGAGCCCTGTCAATTGTTGTGCATCTGGTTTTAATCTCGACTGATATTTGTTCAGACAATATGGCGATTAAACGATTGCAAATACATACAAAAAACAAAAACAAAAAAAAAAAAACGAAAAAAAAAACAAAAAAAAAACAGTCATATGCCGCACCCTCTATGGAAAACAATTGAGTCTTTAACAAATGATGTACGAGGCAATATAATTAGAAGGGAATCGTCTCGCAGGGAGTCGGGCATTATTTTTTATTGTTTTGTTATTGTTGGGTTGGATTGGGGCTTTATCGTTTGTGCCTTGATGGTTGAAACTAATTAAGCCATGCTCTTCTTGGAGAGGTATGTTGTTCATTAATGTTCCGTGACGGAGCATGGTTATCCGGTGGTTTGTGTTGCTTAGAAGGTCGCAGCTTCCGGCTGTTCTTTTGGTTAAAAAAAATGAAGATTGCCAAATACGCATCTTTATTGTTTGCGTTTGCCTCCCCCTAAATCATACATATTTTGGAAAGAACACAATCCACTCGAACAAAATCATTCAAATTTGCATATATTCCACTTGGATTTTCTTCTATTACGAGATTAACATTACTATTCGGTCCTAACAAATTGGAAAACAGTTATAGTTATTTTATTGTTTGTTTTTGATTTATACTAACCTTTAGGGAGTTTTTAGTACTGATACAGTATTTCAAAATTTTCTCCACGTTTTAAGGTATTTAGATCTACAAATATACTTTAATATCTGAACACCTAGCCGTGCTTGGTCGTACAATACGTTTAAATATGATATTTTAATTTATGTAGATTGTGTATATATTATTATAGAATCAATCATCTATTGATTATTATATATAACGGAATAATTCTCCTGGTGAATTAATTCGCAAAATAATGCGTTATTTTCGCATTGCCTACGCACAGTTCAAACCTTTCAAAATACAACCACTATTAACAACGCGCGGCTCTTTACAAACAAACTTCTTTCTCCAAATTTACAACATGGCAAGGAAGAAGGAAAGGAAAAAAGAAACAACACACAGAAGATGGAGTATACCTCTTAAATATATTTGTGATAAATTTCAAACGGGTAAAATGTTTGTTTATTTTCCTAATATTACTCTCATTCTTTGATGTTATTTTCGCATTGCCTACGCACAGTTCAAACCTTTCAAAATACAATCGCTAGTAACAACGCGCGGCTCTTTACAAACAGACTTCTTTCTCCAAATTTACAACATGGAAAGGAAGAAGAAAAGGAAAAAAGAAGAAACAAAACAACACGCTGAAGATGGAGTATACCTCTGAAATATATTTGTTATAAATTTCAAACAAGTAAAATATTTGTTTATTTTCCTAATATTATGTTGTATTTGGCTTTCAAGCGCACTTGATGAGAATTTTATTATATATGTATATATATATATATATATATATATATATAGATATAGATATAGATAGATAGATAAAAGTATATATATATATATATATATATATATATATATATATATGTGTGTGTGTGTGTGTGTGTGTATGTATAAAAAATAAAAATACCAGCGGAGGTTTACACTATGTTGTGAGAAAAATAGAAAAACCGAATGAAATTATTAAAATAATCAACGTTTCGTCCTTATTTCAGAGGACATCTTCAGGATATTGAAGTAAAAATGCAAGAAAAGAAAAAGTCATAGAACATACGAACAAGAGAAACAGTTTTTGAATCCTAAAAGTGTATATATACACATTGAACAACCCAACCTTCCCATACGCACACCTATGTTTGTCCTTCCTGACATGCGCAGTATTCAAAAACTGTTTCTCTTTTTCGTATGATCTATGACTGTTTCTTTTCTCGCATTTTTAGTTCAATATCCTGAAGATGTCCTCTGAAATAAGGACGAAACGTTTATTATTTTAATAATTTCATTCGGTTTTTCTATTTTTCTCAAAAAAAAAAAATATATATATATATATATATAATTGTGACTCCTTACACTGATGATTACCGAAAGTTGGAAGTGAAGCTGCAAATACCTTTCTATTTTCCCATTACGCCATCTTGAATTTTTATCAAACAAAGTCCTCTTTGAAAACAAAGACATTGTTTGATAGAAATTCAAGCTGACGTAATGGAAAAATATAATGGTAACAGTAGCTTCTCTTTCAATTTGCGGATTTTTCTCATTTCCAATTACATTTTAATTCCTTTTGACGGATTGATCGTTGCTATATCATCGGATGAGTTAAGGGCATAATAAATTCACTGATTGATAAAATAATTAAGTGATTGATTTTGCGCTACGAAACAGATACTGTCAAGAATTGTATAAGTCAACTGAAGAATAGGAATAAATTATAAGATGGTCAACATCATGAATTTTGGAATATTATTTTTGTCATTTATTCTATCCTCCTCCTCCTCTCTCTCTCTCTCTCTGTATATATATATATATATATATATATATATATATAATTTAAAGGAGATTACAATAATAGTCTAAAGAGCTAAGTGTATTTTAATGTAATAGTGAAATTACTAGTTTAATTAAAATACAGGAAATGCTCGTTGTAATTTAGATATATAATAAGCTCGATAGTTAAATGTCCTCGAGCTAATTCAATATTAAGTAATGTGATTTATAATTTAAAAATTAAAAAAAAATTTTTTTAATTTAAAAAGCAAATTTTAATCAAATTAAAAATCAGTTTCATAAGAAGGAACAACAACAAAGTCAATTATCTGTACGATCCTTTCGGAAATCCGTGCTTTTTATTTGTGGTATACATGAAGTCACGTAGAACAATTATACATATTTTTTTTGGTAAGCACGGTCTCCTCATCAGCAAATTTAGGAGGATTTCTATTGAATTTAAAAGACACCAAAAATAAACCTAGCATTAAAAGTAAGGCAGATGAATCTGAAAAATTGAAATAAAAGGTTTGGATTTAAAATTTATAAGAAAATTAGTATAGGTTAGAGATAGAAATGAGTAGAAAAAATATATATTTTTTGAATTTACATAATAAATTTGATTTAAAAATATAGAGAGATAGTTACCTTATAGTTTTTCTTTTTTTGAAATCAGGAACTGTGTTTAAAGTAGTCATTTAGATGTTTGCTATAGCTTTTTATTTTATTGAATGATGAATTTTAAAAGGGCGACGCTCGTGCAGTAAATTGTTTCCGTTAGCGTATTTTGATTTAAATACGCTACAGTTAATATATATAGAGAGAATATTTATTTTGCAAGTTTTTAAGGGAAGATAATTGTCATGTGTTATTGGCTTTATTTATTATTTGATTTACGGGTCTAAGGGCGGTAATTGGTCTAACTTAATTTATTCAAAAAAAAAAAAATTGTAATCTATTTTTACTAATGAGTAATTTTTAATGATTTAAGGTGGTTTATATTTATTAAATTTAAACCAACGTTTATGATTACATGATAGAAGCTCGTGTCTTGAATTTACTAGTTTGGTTGTGCTTTTTATATCTTCATATTTTAAAATTTTTAGGGTTTCTTTTGTACATAGTGTACAAAATTTATCTCCTGGTTTATATGATTTGCAAGTCTCAATTATTTGCCATTTTAAGTTGAAAGAAATATTGCTATTTTTTAGTTGCCAAATATAGTTGGATAGAGTAGTTTGGTTTGATAGAGAGTTATTTTTAAAAGAATGTTTGTGCGTTGAAATTCTATGTTTATTGGGCCAGATGTGGAGCCAATATATATTACCTCTTGATTATTATGATTATTTTCCGTTAGGTCTATTGTTGGATTATAATGTGGTGGGTTGATTATTAATTGATCGGTAGATTGATTTAAGTTGGTGTTATTATTTAATCTGGTAGTTGAGTTATGGCTGTTGATAGGTTCTTGTATATTTGGAGTTTTTGATACTTTGCAGCTATAGATAACATTTTTAATTTTACATGAGCCTTGTAAGGGACATTTATTTTTTCTTCTACAGTTACAGTCCGATGTATTTTGTATAGTTGTATTTTGTAGTTTATTAATTTTCTTATTATTAGAGCTAATTATTTTCTGATGAAGGTTAGGCATAGTAGAGTAAGAGACTTTAATTGTGTTCTTATTGAAAATCTTATTATATCTATGGGGGGGCTTTAAAGTTCTTATCTAATATTTTAAAAAATTCTCTAGCTATGTTTGTTTCTAGGTTTTTGGAATACGGGGGGTTGAACCATAGGATCTCCTTGTGTCTATTCTTACGTTTGCGGGTTTTAGTTTGCTGTTTATTTGTATTATTATCTAATATTTGTAGTTTGGTTTTATCTTTTTTTGTCTCTTGGTTATTTTTCTTAACTCGTATACGGGAAGACATTGCCATATTATATGTTATTACGCTCTTAATAGGTTTATTTTTAATGCAGTTTATGTTTCTATCATTTTCATTTATGAATTTAATTTGTGAATTATATCCAGAGTTTTTAAGGGCTTCATTATATTATTTTTCATTTTTGGTAAATATTGATTTAGTAGAAGACAGTCTAGAAATTCTTAGAGCGATATTGGGAACTATTGATTTTAATATCGATTTAGGGTGGTTTGTTGATTGTGGACACATAGAAGTGATTGGTTAGGTTTATGGTATGGTTCAAAGGTAGAATTTTCAAGATTTAAGGTTATGTCTAAGAAATTAACAATTTTTTTTATTAGGGTCGATTTTTATACTAAGTCCATAATTTTTAAATAATTTATGTAGAGCTTTAATTGCCTTTTCATAATTTTTATTAGTAGAATTCGTTATGAAAAGTGCATCATCTCCATACAGCCCTCCTTCAAGTTTGAATTGTTTATGGAGTATACAATGTATTTCATTTAAAAGGAAAAGGCCAACTAGATCAGTGACCTGAGTCGAGTCCGTCGATCCCATTAAAATGATGAAGTGGTTAGGGGTATTTTTCCTGGTCCAATATTTATTATCAAATGTTATTAAATACTGTCTAGCTATAAGTATTAGTTTAGTTTCGTCTTGAGTTATATTAGTTAATTTTCGTGCCATTAATAGAGATTTATTAAGTAGGGTAGGTGATATAGATTTGTAATATGATTCAATGTCAAAAGAAAGAAATTTAATATTATTTTTATTTTGAATATTAGAAAACCAGTCGATTACTTGGTTGGAAGATTGCCATAGTGGGTATTTTATTATGGATTTAATTTTTGGGATAATTCTATCTAATATGTTTTTGCTAACCAGTCCTATATCTGATTTCGAGGGGCAAATGAGTCTAATAGTAGGGTTAATATTGAAGCTGTGTTTGTGGTCTTTTAAAGTAAATCTCGGGGTACATGGTACCGTTATTTCTGTGTATTTATCTATTTTAATTTTAGTTAAAATGTTTTTTGCATCATTATTTATTTTATTTAGTGCTGATTTATTAGTAGTTTTATAATTTTTATTAAGTTCTGTATATATTAGATTTTTATATTGTATATAGTCTATTGTGTAGAAATGTCCAGTTTTATCTGCCGGTACTATGAGTTTATTTTGGTGGCTTATAGAAATAGATTTTGAAAATTTATTTATTTTTTTAAGTGTTGGAGTGATATATTTTTTTTTTTTTTTCTTAAATTTAATATTTTTAATAAGGTTGATTAAGTCATTTTCAAAATGTTCAGTGTTTATGTTTCTCTTAGGGTTTTTGTATGTTTTTAGTCTGTAGTATTTCGCTGCTTTTCTTTCTTCATTTTCTTTTCTGAGGATGGTTTCTTTTATTTCTCCAGGTTGGTGGTGTATTGGTTCTGTGGTTTCACTTTGGTAATTATCAAAATGGTAGGCTTTCCATCTCAAGTTCCTTATAAATTTATTTATACTTGTAATTAAGCTGGTTATAAAGGTGTCTTTAGGGGGTATGGGGATGCATTTAGTTGATAATTGCATGTCCTTCTTATGAAACATATCTACAATTACGTATATAAACTCAACCTGTTATAGGGAGCTAATAATTTAAAGGAGATTAGAATAATAGTCTAAAGAGCTAAGTGTATTTTAATGTAATAGTGAAATTACTAGTTTAATTAAAATACAGGAAATGCTCGTTGTAATTTAGATATATAATAACCTCGATAATTAAATGTCCTAGAGCTAATTCAATATTAAGTAATGTGATTTATAATTTAAAAATTAAAAAAAAAAAAATTTTAATTTAAAAATCAAATTTTAATCAAATTAAAAATCAGTTTCATAAGAAGGAACAACAACAAAGTCAATTATCTGTACGATCGTTTCGGAAATCCGTGCTTTTTATTTGTGGTATACATGAAGTCACTTAGAACAATTATACATAGTTTTTTTGGTAAGCACGGTCTCCTCATCAGCAAATTTAGGAGGATTTCTATTGAGACCTGCTGACCAAAAAAACTATGTATAATTGTTCTACGTGACTTCATGTATACCACAAATAAAAAGCACGGATTTCCGAAACGATCGTACAGATAATTGACTTTGTTGTTGTTCCTTCTTATGAAACTGATTTTTAATTTGATTAAAATTTTATTTTTAAATTTTAAATTTTTAAAAAAAAATTTTAAATTATAAATCACATTACTTAATATATATATAAATATATAATATAAAGCTGAATGTCTGTTTGTGTATGTGTGTGTGTGTGTGTGTGTCTGGTCACGAATAGGCTCCTATATGGGTGACTTTTTTAAAAATCTGATTACATATAATGATAGAAGATGTATCGAGACACAGAAATGGGTATGCTTGATCTGGCAGAACGGTGGGTCATTAAAATTGTGAGGTCTGCGTTCGCGCGTGGTCCACTTAGTATGGAAATAAAAAAATTAAAAATTAAAAAAAAACACATTTACAAGTGTTTTTGATATAGATGTACATAATAATACTTTGATAAGTATGTTTTGACTTAAATAAGGATGGTACAATAAAATTGTGGGGTCTGCGTTCGCGCCTGGCCTCCATAGATTGGAATAGGCACACACTTTTATAAAGACTTTTCATATCTATCTGCGTCAGTATACTTTGATAATTATGTTTACGTTTTTAAAAATATTGTATGATAAAATTATGGGATGTTCGTTTGCACACGACCTCCATAGAATGGAAATATGTCACAAAGTTTAACAAGTTTTTTTTTTAATATAGATCCACAGAATATTGTGATAAGTGTTTCAGTGTGAACAGGTATAGTATAATAAATTATGGGGTTTATCTATTTTATTTTTACTTTCATCATATTTTGCTTTGGTTTTTTATACTCCCAAATTCAACGCAAATTTACAACCCTTCCTTTTCATAGCCTATCATACTTTCATAAATCAGAGTCCATTTTCTGTAGGCTGTTTTTGAATTATATATCTTAGCATGTTGCCTGGCATTGCCCAGTCGTAAAATACGTTTAAATATTACATTTTGATTAATGCAGGTGTCGAATTCATTATCAAATCATATTGGACCCAAAATATAGTGATGATTTAAAAAGTTAAAAAAAAAAATTGACTCGTGCATAACCACCCAGAATCGAAATTAAAACGTTTAGCTTACCATTTACTTTTTTAGTTGAAGTTAATGCCTGCACTATGAAGACATGTTCACCGCAAGGTTGAAAATTTTAATAAAAATAATAGCTAATACGTTACGCATGCATATTCGTAATGCTGCCCTTAAGCCTTCACAGGGCAAATTCCATTTCTTTAATTTTCATGTTTTGTCACCAATTTTCCCCGGTTTAAACACAAATAATGTTTCGCATATGTAAAAATTACCTATATATGAAGTATCATGTCTGCAGCCCAAAATCTGACAGAAGAGTTTGGTAAGCGAAATATTTTAAACAAATATATTTACGCATTATAAATCTATATATATGAAAATGTGTGTATGTGTATGTTTGTGGGCATTTTTCTGTATTTTCGCCGGGCTTCTCGGTCGGCTCACTCCTTCTTAAAGCTTGTTATATGCTGGCTTAATCATAATATCTACTATTTAAGAACAGGGGTCGCGGCTACCTTTCATTGCCCGACTTTTACGCGCGATTTTCGAGATGTTTTTCGTTACGCTTCTCAGCACAAAACTGGGTCAAACATCACATGACTTTATTTTCTCGCATCTGTCAATTTTACTTTATAAACGTTAACTTAAGACACTGCTCATCTTCTTTTCCCCCTCGTGGCTGAGATGGTTAGGTCACCGGGTTTTTTTTTTTTTACTTTCATTTCCACCTTCGCGTCAAGGCCTCGGTGGTAAAGCCTACTTTCTTACCAAAACTGTGTTTTTCTTTTACATCTCCAAACACCTGTCCAATGTTGTTTTGATCCACCCCCCCGCCAACATACACACTTCCATACACCCGGGCAACGCTAGTATATATAGAAAAAGTTTTTGTGAATACAATAACCATTTTACGCAAATATTATGCAACTATAAACTATGTAGAATATCTGCATGAATAAAAGAGAACTGAAACAAACTAATAAAAGATTACCTGTAAGCATAAATGGCGGACGGTTTCTTTATGAAAAAAACATAATAAAGGTTAACATCGCTTAGAATTAATCAATTAATGATTAATGGGATATACAAAAGTTAATGAATCGAAAATGAAGTAAGTGATTTGAGTCAATCCCTGCCAGGATTAAGAAAGTAATTATGTAAAATTAAAAATCGATGACATTCAGGAGACCTTAGCAACATTGTAGACAGCAAAAACAAAAAAAAAATACATTTTTTGGTCGATAATTGATATACAGAGTGGTCGCTAGAAAAGCGGGAACTTTGAGCTCGTAAATTTTATTTTGTTCAAATTTAATTTCGTCTGATTTATTTGCCTCTTCGATCTTGATTCTCTATGGATGGCATAGGATTATTCTTTCAAAAATGGAAATTCGATTTAGGGACAGAAAAAATATCTATTAGTGTTATCATCTTTTAACGAGTACAAAGCATCGGTTTGATAATATTGCAACAAATTTTAAACGAAAATGTCTTGAATAAGTTGTTACTTGTCAAAAGGAACGAGTTCAAAAAACAAAAAGAAAAAAAACAATTCCTCGCTTTTGCAAAAATATATTACCATTTGACAAATTTCCCGCTTTTCTAGTGACCTCCCTGTATTTTGCCACTAATACAATTTTATCTGGTGCTACGATGATAATGTCTATACATAGGATATTATCATATCTCATCTAGTTTGACAAGAAACTACCACTAGATGTACTGAGATTAAAGCTGCTTTCAGGACTGCCAGCAACCACTGTAACAGATAATAATAAAAAATGCAAGACAGCTATATGCTCAGTCCCTTAAAACCAAAGTAGCTGAGCAGCGGCTTGGTTCTTACCACTTTTGGCAAATAGCAAACAGATCCTCAACAGAAGCATGCGTTCCATTCCAACCATCATCAATGGACCTGAGGTCATCTCGTCAGCATCAGACAAGGCCAAACTATTTGCCAAGAACTTTGCAGCTAATTCTACCCTATGTGACGAAGGCCATCAACTCCCCGTATTTCCTCCTATAACAGACAACACGCTATGCAGCATACAAATATCTGTGCGTGATGTCGCCAAGCTAATCAAGAAACTTGATTCTAGTAAAGCAACTGGCCCTGACGGCATTCCAATTATAGTGTTGAGAAAGCTTCAAACAGAACTTGTCCTCATACTTACAAAACTGTACAAGCGTTGCCTTAAGGAGAATTGCTTCCCAACACCCCAGAAAACCTCATCAGTATGTCCTGTATTTACGAATTCAGGTGACAGGCTATCTCCCTCTCAGTACAGATCAATATATCTCCTTTGTGTCAGGAGTAAGTTGCTGGCATCCATATTAAATAAAGAAGTAGTCAACCGCCTCAGCAGAAATAACCTTCTTAGTGACATGCAATATGGTTTCCGTTCTGCTAGATCTACAGCAGATGTGCTAACGGTTATATCTCATAGGATTAGTGAATCTCTCGACAACGGCATCCGTTCTAGGGTAATTGCTCTTGACATATCAAAGGCCTTTGATAAGGCATGGCATAAAGGCTTACTTCACAAGATTTCCAGCTTCGCTATAACTGGAAATGTTTTCTCAATTATTAAATCATTTCTGTCTGATAGGCTCATAAGAGTAGTGGTTGATGGGCAGAAATCAGAAGCCCACAGTATTTACGATGGTGTCCCTGTAGGGTCCATCCTGGGCCAATCTCACTTCCTGATCTACATCAATGATCTCCGAAAACACATACTTAAATCATTCGTTGATATCTATGCTGATGACACGACCATCTATGGCAACACATCAAAGGTCGTGAATGATAAAGTTCTCTCTGGTTCTCTCTCCTGATCTTGAGCGCGAGGTACAATGGGGAAATATGTGGCTGGTTATTTTTAATTCATCTAAAACCAAGCTTCTATCTCTACATCATCAACGCATCAATTGAAATAGATGGCTTTGCCCTTGGGGAGGCTCCATGTTTTGACAAGCTTCTGGGATTGACATTTACT
The DNA here is from genome assembly GCF_053919585.1 of Euprymna scolopes. Lineage (NCBI taxonomy): Eukaryota > Metazoa > Mollusca > Cephalopoda > Sepiida > Sepiolidae > Euprymna > Euprymna scolopes. Next base: position 109,227,008 of record NC_136504.1, read on the forward strand.
CCTGATCTTGAGTGGAACACGTGCATCAAATCTGGTGCCAAGGTCGCTCGAAAAATGGTGGCATCCTTTTATCGCTTCAGTAGATATCTCACTGCCGATGCAATTCTCTATGTATATAAAAGCCAAGTACGTTCGTTCAAGGATGGAGTACTGCTGCCATATTTTCCCTACGTTTTATCTATGCCTAAATCAAAACGTAGATTCCATGAACAAAACATCTTGCTTAAAAGTGCACGCCTGTGGTCCTCTCTCCCGTTTGTCCGTTTCCCACTTGACTCCAACTTGGATGTCTTCAAGTCCAATATAAACAAATTCCTGATGAACCGCCCACTTAAGTAAGACACTTTATCAGATCTCTATTACTAGCGATTACTACGATATTATCCAATTGATCGCTGTACACGCAATACCCTTATCCCCGAGTCGCCTCCGGGCCTTCATAAGTGGTTACTTCCTTTAAAAAAAAAGCAAAGATCAGGGGAAAATAAGTAAACCCATTTGTATACTGTCATTAGTAATAAGACGACCCATAAGATATTATTAAAAACAATATAAACTACATGCGTCACTAATACTCAACATATACTTTTCTTATACGCATACACATATATATATATATATATATATATATATATATATAAAAGTGAACGACTGTCTGTCTGTCTGTCTGTCTGTGTACATTTCCCTACGCAATAACTCTGTCAATTTTTAGTCTATAGACTCGAAATTTGAAATACCGGGTAGTGAGATTTGGGAAAATCGATGTGACGGGTGTCAGCCAGAAATTCGGCTGTTAAGGGGTCAAATTTCAACGATTTGACCTTTAAGAACTCTACCAAACTCCTCCGCCAATTTTGGGTCTAGACACTTGAAATTTTAGATATAGGTTCCTTGAACCTGGATCTAATTTAATAAAGTGATTTGAGCCCGAAACTATAAATTTTAAGGGGTCATAATAGGGGTCAAATTAAAAAAAAATTACTCTTTTTTTTTTTTTTTTTGCTCAGCATACACCTTCAAACACCCGGGCAACACCGGGCTGAAATACTAGTATATATATATATATATATATATATATATATATATATATATATATATATATATATTTTTCTAGCATTGTTTTTTTTTTCAACTAGACTTATGTTGTCGTCCATGCGCAAAGACGTTCTCCCCTAAACCATAATAATTCTATTATTTATTTATTTAAATGTAGCTGCAGTGCACATAACGTTGGGCGGGCATCGGAAAGATTGGATTTTCGTTTAAATAATTTGTAATGCAAGCTTTTCACCTTCTGGCGTTTTAAATAATACATACGGGTCTGCTATCTGTGAGCACCTTAAAAATAATTAAGAAAGTAATTATGTAAAATTAAAAATCGATTATATTTAGAAGATGTTAGCGACATTATGAAAAGAAAAGAATACATCTCTTGATCGATAATTGATATATTTTAAAAGTAATACAATTTTATCAGACATTTTTTTTTACACAGTGATCACCACTTATCAAGGCCCGGAAGCCACCCAGGGATAAGGGTTATTGCAAGTACATTACGTTAGTGTGCAGATATGATGAAGTGTTTACTTAAGGGGGCTGTTCATTAGGAATTTGTAAACATTGGACTTGAAGACATCCAAGTTGTAGTCAGGTGGGAAGCAGGCAGACGGAACAGAGTTCCACAGGCGTGCAGTTCTAAGAAAGGAGCTTTGTTCATGGAATCCGCGTTTTGATTTAGGCACAGATATAGAGTGGGGGGAAATTTTTCACAGTGGATTCAGCTAGACGGGATTTTTTCGTGAAAGATTGGCGAGGGGGGGCAGAGATTGGAGTTCAGACGAGCACCTGCCATGGAAATAACGATAAAACAATATAACAATATAATTTCAATATACGGATTATCATATAAAATGGCCAGTTTGATTGATACGTAACAGCTTCCCCATGAATACCAACGTGACTATGGAAACCCAATGTGTCTGCTCAAATCTGAACTAGAAGCAGCAACGGGAACTTGATGATAACGAGCAGTGAACATTTGGGCGTTATATCTAAGAATTGAGTCTCACTAAGTCAAGTTAGATTTACATCCGGGACAATGATCTCCCTCTGTCCATCGTCCTTTCTCTCGATCTATCCCCCGCCCTCTTTCTTAGTCTTTTCTAGTCTTACGAGGATTATATCTATTCATAGGATTTTATCATATCTTATCTAGTTTGACAGGAAGCAAAGATCGAGGGAAAATAATTAAACCCATTTTGATACTGTCATCATCAATAAGACGATACATAAGATATTATTAACAACGGTATAAACTATATATGTGACTAATATATACATATATATATATATATATATATATATATATATATATATGTGCGTGTGTGTATATTTATAGCATTGTTTTTTTTTTTCAATCATGCTGTCGTCTATTCGGAAATATGTTCCCCTTCCACTATAATAATGTTATTATTTATTTATTTAAATGTAGTTACAGTACCTACTACGTTGGGCAGACATCGCAAAGATTGGATTTTCATTGAACACAACACGTACGGTCAATAATTCGTAATGCAAATATTTCACTTTCTGACCTTCTGAATAATACATACCGGTCTTACATTTGCAAGCATTTTATAAATATCCGGACTTTAGTGTTGAGATATTTATATTTATATGTATTTTTTGGTGTCATAATTTGTTTTTATTAGCGATATATGCTGTTTTCAAATACTGCTTATTAGTAATTAATTTTCACCTCCTAAGCTGTGAAGGGGTTACCTCCCCTATTTTTTTTCGTTATCCACCACACTCGTTTTTTTTTTGTTTTTTTTTGATCGGCCGTATTTTTTAAATTTATTTTTTCTTATTTATATATATATATATAGATTTTAATCTTCAAATCAATTTTTTAAATAATTTTACGATATATAAAAGTAAGCCATGAACACATGTGTTATCGCGTCACCTGTCATCAGCATAGCTAAATTATCTAGCAGATAATCGAATACACAGCAAATGAATTAGCAGTCTAGCGTTTTACCCCTGAGCAACGACGGCTTGTCGATTTCTATGGCTTTTAAATATACGAACAGTTATTTTTAATAGGGATATAAATAGTTTTTAAACTCTGCTTATTTGTATAATTTGTCTGAAACTCGACATATCAAATATAATACCTTCGTAAATTATATGCATACATGCAATAATATACGAATATGATTTGAACATAAAACCTCTCATTTATATTTAACTCAAAAGTAAAAGAGCTGCGAGGAAGAGAGCAGTACCACAAACATGAGCAACCAATTTTGCTTAGGAATCTATTTTCTTCATAAGCATTGCCATTTTTATTGTACATTTTTTTAAGAAGTCAATAGCACGCCAATGCTTCTGACCCAAGCTAATGGCAGGAGTTGTTTCTTAGAGTTTAAAACCGTCAACATCTGCGACAGAGAAATGATACTTCAGATCATGAATTCATACGTTCAACTATAAAAACAACGTAAGTTTGCAATCTCCTCTGATCCAATAAGACAGAATAAAATAGAAGGTATGACATCGTTCATAACTGGCAGATGTGCATTAAATATTGTGCTATCTGAAAAAAGTATATATATATGTATATATATATATATATATATATATATATATATGTGTGTGTGTGTGTATGTGTGTGTGTGTGTGTGTGTGTGTGTGTGTGCGTAGGTTTTATTATTGGACGCATCTGCTATTAGGAGCGTCTAATCAATCTATACATTGAGCGATGGAAATGTAAAATGTCATTTGAACCTATAAGCGTGACAGACCTATAAAAGTGATATCCCAAACTTAAACAGGATGGACCGACAAACATAACCTTTTACAAGCACTTTAATAGAAAATGCCCAGAAAGACTCAAAGCACTAGTACTCCCGCGACATAAATACATAGACGCTTCTAAAAATGTCATTTCAAACTTAAACATGAGTGACAGACGTACAGACAAGTTCACTTAATGATATAATTGGACGCATCTACTATTAGTGGCGTCCAATCAATGTAAAATGTGAGTAACAGAAAGATAGACGGATCTGCTTAATGATATAATTGTTTGGGGAAATGTATCATCATGTCAGGGTGTCCTGTTAAACTCCTGTACTGAGTGACCTTGCACACTCGAAGATGCAGTCTCGTATGGATTCAAGTTCTCTAATGAGAAAAAATATATATATATGAAATGACATAACTTCGTTTTAGTTTAATGAAACCCGTGTCTTTTTGGGGGTTTTGGGTGTTTTTTCTTTTTGTTTTTTTTTTGGGGGGGGGCAGTTGTGTATAAATCCCAATAAGGATAGGAGCCTTTTATCATGTCTAAAATGGACACAATGTTAAACGAGCGAGATCGGAGATGCGCCGCTGTATCTCTCAAAACTACGCCTTGAAATTTTGCACAAACATTAAACATGATATGAGTAAAAAGTAACAGAACGGATTTTCCGGGAAAACTCCTAGGAATACCTTTCTGGTAAAAATTGCTCAAATTGAGACTTTCATGCTTATTAAAAAAAAAAAAAAAAAATTGGTGCCTTGGATTTTTATCAAATTTTCTAAAACATTGTAACTAACTGATTTCTATATACTTTGCTTTGTCTATACTTCGCCATAACCCTAACCCTAACCCTAACCCCGGGGCTCATTTAGGGCTAATAAAAACTCTCCATTTATGGGACTATTTTATCGTATTAGTCCAAAATTTTCTGTGTATATCTATTTAGCAGTTTTGCATGGTGTTGAACTCAAATTTAAATATGTTAAGGCCTTGGCGACTTTCGGGAGTAAATTGGAAGGGTGCAAATGATAGACTTAGTCGTTTCTTTTTTTTTTTTTTTGCATGGTGCAAAAATCAAATTTACATATGTTAAGGCCTTAAACTGCACCGTCTGTTTATTTTCACCAGGAATTGATGTCCCCTGGGGACGTTTAGGGTTAAATGGGTGGAAGGCGTATGTTCAAGTCATTTTTTATGCCTTATTCACTGTGCATTCACAGGGGACCATACATGCTTGACTTGTTTCCAGAATCCGGAATATTTTTAGTTTCAGTTCAATTAATTCTATTAACTTATTAATGATGAGAAATTAATCAGCATTAATAGCATGTGAGAGGATAATAATCACTGCTGTCTAGCACATGATAGTAATAATTCTATGCAGTTAAAACCTATTCATATTCATATGAAGAAATTGTTATGTAAAATTGATTTATTTATTTTGTATAACTACGTTCAATTTAAATTACATTATATGTCATTTATATATTTTTTCTCTTTCACAGCGTATTTTATCTATTATCTATAACACACATATACATATATATATATATATATCTGTATATATATATGTATATATATATATATATCTGTATATATATATATATATCTGTATATATATATATATATCTGTATATATATATATATGTATATATATATATATCTGTATATATATATATATATATCTGTATATATATATATATATATATCTGTATATATATATATATATATATATATATATATAAGTGAAAGTGCCTGTCTGTCTGTGTGTATCTGTGTATCTGTGTGTGTGTACATTTCCCTACGCAGTAACTCTGTCAATGTTTAGTCTACAGACTCGAAATTTTATATACAAGGTACGGAGATTTGGGAAAATCTTTGCGATCGGTTTTCGGCCAGAGATTTCGCTGTTAAGTGGTCGAATTTCAAAGAGTTGATCTTTGCAAACTCTACCTAATTCCTCCGACAATTTGGGGTCTAAACACTTGTAATTTTTTATATAGGTTCATTGGACTTGGATCTAACTTAATAACTCGATTTGAGCCCAAAACAATAGATTTTAAGGGGTCATAATAGGGGTCAAATTATAAAAAAATGCCCAATTTTTATTTGTTCAACATCCATCTCCAAATAACCGGGCAGCGCCGGGCATCCATGCTAGTATATATATATATATATATATATATATATATATATATATATATATATATATATATCACATTAAACAACTACACCAAAGTTTAAAATAGGTCAGATCACTAGATATCTACGCTTCCCGCTAAAAAAAGCACACACAAAGGAAGGGTGTAGCCTAAGGTAAACTGGGCCTTTATTCTGTAAGTGCCTTCCCATTGACTGATTAGGAAGGGCGTAGTGGTAACTAGAAAGCTGATTGGCTAAATGAAACTCAATAGAATGTGCGTATATAAACACATTAAATAACCACAACTTTTCGCATAAGCCTGACGAATACTACCGGGGATGAAACGCGGAATATTATGTGTAACGATATTGACCCATATATTTTTATAACTTAATATATATATATATATATATATATATATATATATATATATATATATATATATATATATATATATATATATATGAATGTCTGTGTGTGTGTGGTCACGAATAGGCTCCTGTATGGTTGACTATTTTAAAAAACTGATTACATATAATGATGGAAGATGTATCGAGACGCAGGAACGGGTATATTTGATCTGGCAGAACAGTGGTTCATTAAAATTGTGGGGTCTGCGTTCACGCCTGGTCCACAAAGTATGAAAATAAAAATTAAAAAAATAAAAAAAAACGTTTACAATTGTTTTTGATATAGATGTACATAAGAATACTTTGATAACTATGTTTTATCTTAAATAGGGATGGTTTAATAAAATTGTGGGGTCTGCAATCGCGCCTGACCTCCATAGAATGGAAATAGGCACAAACTTTAATTAAGACTTTTCATATCTATCTGCGTAAATATAATTTGATAATTATGTTTCAGTTTGAAGAAATATGGTATAATAAAATTATGGGGTGTTCGTTCACGCCTGACCTCTATAGAATGGAAATAGGTCACAAAGTTTAACAGGGTTTTGTTTTATATAGAGACATAAAGTATTGTGGTAATGTTTCAGTGTGAACAGGTATGGTATAATAAATTATGGGGTTTATCTATTTTATTTTTACTTTCATCATATTTTGCTTTGGTTTTGATACCCCCAAAGTCGAAGCTATCTCTTTACATCCCTTCCTTTTCATAACCTATCATACTTTCATAAATCAGAGTCCATTTTCTGTAGGCTGTTTTAAATCCCAGTCAACGACGTGTACTTTTGCTAGTATATATATATATATATATATATATATATATATATATTGGCGGGGGGGGTTGTTCCCGGCTTTGCCCAGGCGTAAAATATGCTTAAATATGATATTTGTCGTCCTGATTTTGAATATATATATTATAGAGTCATTTTTTACAACGGTGAAGATATTTATGTGCCACCATCTAGAATCGAAACCGAAACTTTAGCATTCAAAGCTGGTGACAGTACTACTGTACCAACGTAACACGCATATAAACCGATTAAAATTATAAATTTAAAATGAACTAACGTAAATGTACAAAATGTTTAACTATTTAAAAAAAAATTAACCCATTTTTAACCATTTAAAATAATTTTAACAGACTAAAGATCCATAAAAGAACGATCCTAAAAGTTCAATAATTTGAGGCCCCTAGCGTCGCTCTGCGACTTTCAGGTTCTGAGGAGACAGAGCTTGAAAATAGGATTATCAGACAGACAGACAGACAGACAGACAGACAGACAGACAGACAGGCAAACAGACAGACAGACAGACAAACAGACTGACAGATATATCCGTTTATACATTAGATTATTAATGTAAATTACCGTTTTTTTTTTTTATTTTCAGAATCCCAATGATTTTTTTCTTCAGAAGGCTTCCAACATATTGTATAATAAATACGATCTTTTTACTCTGATAAGTTTCCAAGATTTTTACGCCCTTTTACTAATTTTAATTCAAAGGAATAATTTTCCAACTGTTTATATTGTCGAGGAACATACATCTAGGTTTGATGAGTAGGACTATGACAACAGCATATTCTTCACCTTGTTTGGATTCTCAGGTATATATCCATTGCTATCTTATATGTTTTTAAGTAGAGTGATGTGAGTCTCGGTTGATTAATTGTGTCTGTGTCGAATATACACTCGAGAGTCCAAAAAAAAAGAAAAAAATATGCTGTCGTTATAGCCCTACTGATGGGTTGTTTGGTGAATTACCACTCTTAAACGAAACACGTGTAAGACACACGATATTAACAATAAAACACAATAACACAATGTCTGTGAAATAAATGCATCTTTGGCTTTGAAATGTGTGTGTGGTGTGTATTTGTGAGTGTGTGTTGCTACTTATTGCAATTAGACATTTCAATTTAAAAGATCGGTATGAGCGTTATATTTATATGCGTGTAAAATCCAACGTAATGTTAAAGTTGCGTCACTTTTGCCGATGTCAACACTTTCCATTGGTTGTAACCGACTACGACAAAATCATCGGCGAGGCACTAAAATATCTCACAATTGAACATTCCTGCGTTCCGGTAATGGGTCCGCGACTTTCCTCTGATGTTCCTAATAGAAGGGGATGTCTGTTATTCGACTTAATACGGAGGGACATAGATATAGTAAAGAGTATCTGACATGCCTCTCACTCTCTTGCGAGCCAACTTTGAATGCATTGTTAACTATGATTTTCTTATTGTTCTACACAATATCAACTGTAGCGAAATAACACAGTAAACTTAGTGTAGTGTTAGAATAAAGAGCAAAGGAAAAAATTAGAATCATATTCTGTAATTGCAAATGTAAATTTGCTAGCGTGTACCAGTATTTGCCAGGTTGTGGAAATTTGGAATTTATAACATATGTAGTGGCCTTTTCCTAGATACCTATTGCTAAAAATTATACTTTCATTTTGTTAGAAAAATCTCTCTTCGGATGCATCTTTCTCTCTCTACCATTTTCCTCACTCTCTCTCTATCACCATATTTCTCTCTCTCTCCCACTCTCTTCTCTCTCTCTCTCTCTAGACCTCTTTCTCTTCTCTTTCTCTCTCTCACCCTCTTTATCTACTCTCTCTCTCTCACCCTGTTTCTCTTCTCTCTATATTAGCACTTATCAAGGCCAATAGGCAACTCGAGGATCAACTCGACGATGAGAGTTCAAACGTGCACAGTATTCAAATTTGGGAAAGAGGATGGAACAACTTTCTCTTCTGCCTCTCTCTCACACTCTTTATCTTCTCTCTCTCTCTCTCTCTCTCTCTCTCACCCTGTTTCTCTTCTCTCTAGAGACACGGCAGTATTGTCCAGCTTATATCTCACCCAATTTCTCATAGGTTCTTCGCTCTCTTCATCTCTTATTACTTATCTCTCTATTTCTTTTCTTGACATTTTCTTATTACGACAGCCCGTCTGTGTATGGCTCAATTATATGTAATATTTGAGGCAAGATTTCAGGAGTAAGAGATCTTATTGCTAAGGCTACAAAAACCCAAAAAACTGTGGCGTTATAAAACGGGAATGAACCGAAAAGAAGAAATGATAGCCTTGATATAAAGGGAAAGTGATATATGTATATATATATATATATATATATATATATATATATATATAATATGGCTGAATGTCTCTGTGTGTGTATGCGTGCGTGTGTGTGTGTGTGTATGGTACCGAATAGGCTCCTATATGGTTGACTATTTAAAAAAAACTGATTGCATATATTGATAGAAGATGTATCGAGACACAGAAATGGGTATGTTTGATCTGGCAGAGCGGTGGTTCGTTAAAATTGTGGGGTCTGCGTTCGCGCCTGGTCCACTTAGTATGGAAATAAAAAATTTAAAATTAAAAAAAAACTTTTACAAGTGTTTTTGATATAGATGTACATAATAATACTTCGATAAGTATGTTTTCACTTAAACAGGGATGGTATAATAAAATTGTGGGGTCTGCGTTCGAAGGAAAATAGGCACAAACTTTAATAAAGACTTTTCATATCTATCTGCGTAAGTATACTTTGATAATTATGTTTCAGTTCGAAGAAATATGGTATAATAAAATTATGGTATGTTCGTTCGCGCCTAACCTCCATAGAATGGAAATATGTCACAAAGTTTTACAAGTTTTTTTTAATATAGATCCACAGAATATTGTGATAAGTGTTTCAGTGTGAACAGGTATGGTATAATAAATTATGGGGTTTATCTATTTTATTTTTACTTTCATCATATTTTGCTTTGGTTTTGACACCCCCAAATTCGAAGCTATCTCTTTAGAACCGTTCCTTTTCATAACCTATCATACTTTAATTTTAATAAATTAGAGCCCATTTTCTGTAGGCTGTTTTTGAACCCAGTCAACGACTGGTACTTTTGCTAGTATATATATATATATATATATATATATATATATATATATATATATATATATATAATATATATATATATATATATATATATATATATATATATATGGGAGGGTATTTTCATTAAATGATAATTAAACGTGAACTCGTAATATTTATATATTTTTTTCACAACACGTTATATAAGAGATTAGTATTAGCTGAAGAGAGCTTTATATGGCTATCTAAAGCGGTCCCTAATTATTAGGTTTGGAAATGACAGTACTGATGACTCATCTCGTCTAAAAAATAACAATAATACGCTGTTGTTTGCGGATTTTTTTCTTATAATATAGCACACTGCTGGAATCCTTTTTCGAAAAGAAAAGCATACCAAATTATATATATATATATATATATATATATATATATATATATATATATATATATATATATATATATAAATATAAATTTAATTGCACGCTCAAAAAAAATACCGCAGCTCACGCGAACTGTGAAAAAAAAAAATAATGAAATCCCAGACACGAGTTTCGCCTTCATTTGGGGTCATCAGTTAAACATCAGTTGGAATTCGGAACTCGACTATATAGCATGCGGGGCAAGTACACACGCAAAAAAGAGTTGTTTTTTTTTTTGTTAGCTAACACAGATCAAGACAACTTTGCCGAAATCCGACTATATATATGTGAAAATGCAATAAATTATTTATATATATTTATACAGATATATAATAAGGGTTTTTTTTTCATTTTACTTGTTGAAATTTTCAAAAATCAAAGGTTCCCTTTCCCAAGACTAACTCTTGAACTCTATATGAGATACATAGATATTCAAAAGTTTCCATAAAAGTTCTTCTTTACCTCTCAAACACTGATTTAGTAAAGAATTTGAGAACATAATTTGCCTTTCCACAATTAACCATTTAAATGTGTTATAGTATACCTTTTCTTGTGGTCTCTTAGTCTTACCGGATTCCAGAAGATTCAACTGGTCTGGTGGAGTATTCATCGTCGTCCTATTACTTCAAGTAAAATCACGTAGAAAAAGGTGCATCATTCCTCATAAAAAGCTAGTGTTGGTTAGTCATATGGAGGAGATCTTATTTGGACTACTTTATCTAAAAAAAAGCGATGTGGTCATCTCACCCACGCCGATATCTCACAAGTAGGATTTTTTTACACTCTCTTGGAAGCTGTTCTCCAAAAAGCTAGCTTAGCGAGTAAATACTAGAACTTTCAGAATGTTTGATGATGTTTATATATATATATATTGATGATGTTTATATATATATATATATATATATATATATATATACTAGCTGTACCCTGCCACGCGTTGCAGTGGCTCAATTTGGTGTAATGTAAAAATTTAATAAAAAAACAAAAATGCATGTTTCTTATATTCTTAGTACAGCAATCCACTCCAAAAAGTGAAAAAGAAGGCGAAAATAAAAAAAAATGGCACTCTCGCAAAATTTGATCTGGATACTCGGGAGTTTCTGTCAATCATTCATGGTTTGGACTCGACCAACAATCAGTGGATGAAGCCGAACGTAGCAAAAATGTTGAAACGCTAAATGTTTTTTTTGTTGTTGTTTTCTGTACACAAAAATGTGAGTTAGTAATTAATATTTGGTTGATGGAGGGGGGGGGGTTACTATACACAGATTCGAAAAAGTTGTCCAAAAACAAATAAATGAAAGCAAAGGTAAGGTAAGTTACGTTTCTACCTAACTGGATAATTGTTTAGTGTTTTTATGTAATGTAAAATGTTTAATCGGCTCGAAAAACAGAAATGGTCGCAGACTCTGTTGAATACGTTAAGTTTGGGAAAGTAAGTTGAAAACTAAAAACTATACAAAACAGTGTCTGAAACCCCACAAATATATGTTACCATGACATAGGCTGGCATAATCGGTGGGTTTCTGACAGTATTTTGTATAGTTTTTTAGTTTTAACTCGTTTTCTCTAACTTAAAGTAATCAACAGTGTCCGCCACCATTTGTATATAATATATGTTACTTCGTTTAGTCACATAAGTTAAAATACAAAAGTATAAATTTATGCGTACATTTTAAGCATTTCTAGTCTTCAACAGTGTTCAATACGTATGTAGAGCAAGTTATAAAAATATATAACGTATATATTTTATAACTTGCTATATATATACTTTTTATTTGTTAAACATAGGAATTAATATGTCGCTACACATTCATGAGCATATTTCGGTCAGACAGTTACAAGCGACACCATTCAGGCGACATTGCTTATTGAAAAGCTGGAATATATATATATATATATATATATATATATATATATATATATATATATAGAGAGAGAGAGAGAGAGAGAGGATTATATATGTATATATATATATATAGAGAGAGAGAGGATTATGTATATATATATATATAGAGAGAGAGGATTATGTATATATATATATATATATATATATATATATATATATATATATATATATATATATATATATATGATGAATGCTACCGTCGATTTCGACGCATGAGATTCGGAACACCAACTAAGTTATTTGAAAATTTACACAGATTATTTATTTTAATGGTGAAGGCTTTGTGTATAAGCGACCACATTTTTGATACAACTTATAAGCTTTGTCGGTGCAGATAACGGAGACAACACAGAGCAGACCGTATTAATCAGATTTTACATCACAGTTTGCTTCTTCTAGATGCATGTCTTAGCAAAAACTGAAGGTGCACCTCGCCCAATAAATTAAACGCGCCGCCAGATTAAAAAAAAAAAAAACTGGAAATTTCTACGTCCCGCTGTGACACATGTCTAGCATTCCCAAAAGTGGCAATTAGGTTAAGACATGGATGTGTTTTCTGATTCCATGACAATACCATACTAGAGGGTCAATTTTTACTGCTAGTATATATATATATATATATATATATATATATATATATATATATATATATATATATATATATATATGTATACTATAATACTAATTAAATACATACAGACACTAGTGTTTCATCCTTTCGGGAATCATCAGTGCAGCGTGCCAAATAGTAAAGAAAACATGTTAAAAGCAAATAGTTAATAATACTAATAATTATAAGTTTTATCTCCTATGTGGTTTTATCGAGCTTTTACGTCTGGTTTAGATAACTTTATAAATTCTAATTCTTTAATATTTATAATATGCTTTAGTTTTAACATCTTGGATCATTTTGGTAAATCTAATTGTAATTTTTATTATTTTTATATATATATATATATATATATATATATATATATATTCTTTTAACGATCTAAAGGCATACTGTGTGCTTCTGTGTCGTGCAGTTACATGAAGTTGGATACAATGTACACTTAAGGAAGCTTTTTTAAGTCTCAACGCGTGACTCCTAATATGAACGAACATTTTATTCTTCGTGACGAAGGAATGGAAGTTACGAACATGTCTGCTATTCGTTGGCAAGCAAATGCCTAACAAACAGATGGAATAGAATTTCTTCTACTCTTGAGCTGAACTATCGTCAAACAGCTTTTAAGACCCATGTCTACTAGCATCCTGGACACGCTCTTTCATTGAACCGCGTTTTCAAACGGTAAAGTAACTGGACATTTGTCTTTCTTATTCGTGGTTCAAGAGAGTAATAAAATTCGTAGAATAATAACAGACGAAAGAAACGCTGTGTAAAGTTGACCATGACGTATATTGTGCCTGTCACTTTTTATCCGAATAAAAACAACACATTTGGTCCGCTCGTATGTTGTATATAGAAAATAAAATCGGGTAGTTGAATATTCTGTATATATATATATATATATATATATATATATATATATATGCATATATATATATATTTCCCATTGAGATTACTTAAGAAGTAGATAGGCTCTGCCTATCGCCCGGCTTTCATACTCCTTCTTTGCCTATTAGCCAGGCGACGGAGAGGTATGACCATAGAAATTCGACAGAAACACCCAGTGGTGGACCTTGTTTCCTGACTAGGGCAATGAACGCCGTTCCCCTCTCCCGCCACCTCCTATCTCCTAAAACTAGGCACATTGTGGGTGCTGAGTGTCGTATATGCCAATGCAATTAGATTAGGCTGATTCTTGTCTGATGGTTTGAGGGTATCGGATTGACAGTTTTTAATATCGGGATGGTTGTAGTGCCATGTCGAGCATGGAAACGGAGCCTGTGCACATCTCCGGTGGCTTTCCTAAGTCTGCAATCATGTAGATGAGGAGTCGGCTAATGGTCTACTTGTGTTGCATGTTTGGAATGCTGACCAATCCTCTTTGACCAGCTCCTCTCAGACTAAAACTGGAACTTCTAAAAAAATAAAATGGTAGTTCATTAATCTAGAACTCTCTTCCGAGTTGCTTTTTTCCCAACGGTGCTAACATGCAGAAGTTTAAGTGTAACGTGAACGGATATCTAGCTGCCCAACCCCCTACAGAATATCCCTGCAGATTATATCCCCGATATAGTCCCCTGTATCAAAATGGCACTGTGCCTTGTTTGGGATGAAAATGGAAAAAAATAACTTAATGTTGGATCCTCGACACAGACTCGATTATGGATTTTTTTTGTCCAAAGCCAACAGAACCTAGCCCACTTTGTAAATGAGCGCTCCTTTATTTATTGTAGTATGATTTTAGTGTTCTGAAGTTCTAGGTGGTCGACCATCTCAAGTTTGGCTTTGTCTCTTGGAGAAACTAATTATCGTACTGCTAATCGACTGAAACACCCCATATAAAAAAGCGAACGAGCCTGCACAAGGATTATCTCTACTGGATATGTGCCATGAATTTTGATGTACGCTAGTATTTTCTAATAGAAGTACATATTTGATAATATTATCCCTTTTATATACGAGCACGGCTTTTACTCCTTTTTTTACCATTCGATAGAACCTCCTTGAATAATCAAGATCTTAAACAATCAAAATGTAAGACGAGTACGCATATAATCTTCTCAGGTATCGGATCCTAATGTCTGTTCTATTTTCATGATACCATACTGTTGCGGGGGAATCACCCTCCAAATACACTGTTCTATCCATTATATTGTTTTTCCGACTGCTGGAAAACCGCCTCTTTGGTACCAGTCTTCAATAATTCTGGTGAAAGAACTGACCCACTAAATTATCGCCCCGTTAGCCTCCTCCCGCTTTTCGCCAAAATATTTGAGTCCTTAGTTAATCAAGCCCTTGTCCAGCACCTAACAGCTGCTAAACTTCTGACTGACAAACAATATGGATTCAGGCAAACCCGTTCAACAGCAGATATCTTAACTGTAGTTTCTGAACGTATATACCGTTCATTGGATAAAACAGGGGAGGTAGAGCGGTGGCTCTTGATATATCTAAGGCTTTTGACAGGGTATGGCACGATGGTCTTCTAAGGAAAATTAGATCATATGGAATCACTGGGAGAATTCATAATGTAATTAAATCCTTCTTAAGTAATAGAAAAATCAAAGTTGTCCTCGACGGACATACATCCAAACAATATGACATAAATGCGGGAGTACCTCAGGGGTCTATCCTTGGACCTCTATTATTCCTGATATTCATAAACGACCTCCCTGATAATATTGTTTCGGAGATGGGTATATTTGCCGATGACACCACTCTCTATAACAGATATGAGGGGAAAACAAATGAACACATATCCAAGGAAATGGCAGAAACACTAGAGGACGACCTCCAATCCGTAGTGGAATGGGGACAAAAATGGTTGGTCACATTCACTGCTGCTAAGACTAAGCTTGTTTCCTTCAATAACTACAAGAAACCTTCTCTACCACCAATAGCAATGGCCAAGAACACATTGCCTGAAAGTACTTCTTTTAAACTCCTCGGCCTAACGTTTACAGGGAATATGAACTGGAATAGATACATTGAGAGCATTGGCAAGGCTGCTGCAAGGAAGGTTGGCTCCCTCTACCGTGCTAGAAGACTACTTACGCCTGCCAGTATCCTATACCTCTATAAGGCAACCATTCGCCCATGTATGGAGTACTGTTGTCACATCTGGGCTGGTGCATCTGCTGCTTGTCTCTCGCTCCTGGACAGGGTTAAAAAAAGAGTCGCCAACCTAATAGGTCCTGAACTGTCATCTAGGCTTCAACCTCTGTCCCATCGACGAGATGTTGCATCCCTCTGCCTGTTCTACAAATACTTTAATGGTTAATGCTCTGACGAACTGCAAACACTTGTACCTCCCCGACGTAGCTACCCCCGACAAACCCGACAAGCTACTAAGTCTCATCCCTTTACAGTAGAGATCCCTAGGTGCAAGAAAGCCTTTTACTCCAATAGTTTATTCCCCAGAACTGCGGGTCTTTGGAACTCCCTTCCGGGATTCTTCTTTCCCAACTGCAATGATATGCAGAAGTTCAAGTGTAATGTTAACAAACATCTTTCTACTCTTCTGCCCTCATAATGACCCCGCTAATTAATTCCCTACTAGTAGCCCCCTGCTTCAAAGTGGCACTGTGCCTTGTTTGGGGTGAAAATTGAATAATATATATATATATATATATATATATATATATATATATATATATATATATATATATATATATAAACGATAGACCTTTTGATCCTAGGGCGACCCTCACCTGCTCGGTGACGTTTACTACTCTTTTCAGTTTTAACCTTTTTACGTTGTTGTTCCAGTAATACATTGTTTAAACTCTATTCCGTTGTTCTGTTTTCTTCGTGGCTTATTGCAAGCCATAACACATACATACATCCGTTTTAACTATCAAGAAGCGTTCAAAAAGTAATACCTCCTATTTTTATTCCACCGGAATAGAGCAGACGGGACTAAAAATCACATTGTCATGGTGACTGAATTCATGCATTCATGACCTGAAAGTTTCATCTTGTTGTCGAAGATACTGACCAGAAAAGACTCTAAGAAGCTAACTCCTGTTATAGACGTGCGCACAAAGCAGAGATGCGCCATTATGAAGAATGCTTATGACTATGTAGAAAATAAATTCTCCAGCAGGAAAAAGTCGTTCTGTTTAATTGTACCACTGCCGTCTTCGCATCTCTTCAACTTTGTTTATAGTTTAGAATGTAGGGGGCTTCATTTTGAAGCGCCCCTCTTATGAGAAAGCACGTACCGGATATCTTTGCACAAACAGCGTTTATCACTAGAAAACATGCATTGATAATCTAAAAAATATATTCCAGACAACATATAATAAGCAAAGGTTTAGATATATTTATTTTTTGGTAAAAAAGTAAGGAGAAAACGACATATAAACAATGTTATAGAAGATCATTATACCATGGCATTCCGAAGCCACATGCTTTTCGTTAGAAAGTACCACTATTATAATTTATATCCCCAGTTTATACTGTATTATTATTATTATTATTATTATTATTATTATTATTATTATTATTATTATTATTATTATTATTATTATTATTATTAATGTTGCATTGATATTGTATTTTAAATTTTTTTATTCATTCTATTTATTTTTAATTTCTAAGATAATGTAACCTATACTAGAAGTCGCAATATTTGTATTTAACCTAGATTCATTCTCCTCTTCAAAATGGCGAGGTGATTTCAATAAGTTTACAGATTATTTGTACAGGCATTTTAAATCGTCGTAGACGCTTGAAAATTCAGTATGTTATTGCTATATATCTTATAAGATGACAGATCAAATTTTAGTATTTTAGGTTCAAATAAATAGCTACAGCAGAAATTAGAATACACCCTAGTAAAGCCTAATTACCACAGCTGGTAAATTTCAAAAAAATACACTCTGGACCTAAGGACAGTTTAGAAGAATGATATGCAATAAAATTCTGTTTTAATTTGGGAAAACTGCCACAGACACGTATGGATTGCATCAGATTGCTTTAGGATGATCTTGCATGAATCGAGCATAAGTTTTTGAGTGACAAAAGAGATCTAAAGAAGGCATGGAGTCTGTGAGGGATGAGGAGGGGTGTAGGAGAAGTCAGAAAGTCAAAACACCATCCTTGATTGACCTAATAAAGAATTGTATCATAAAGGACCGCCGTGGTTCTATAGAGACTATAATACATAAGTTTGGTGCCAGTGTGGGAACTATAAACATAATTATTCCCGAGGAACTGAAGATGTGGAAGATTTGCGCAAGGTTTCTCGCAAACGTGCACCATTCCTGTCACAGACTATTTGCTTACAGTTCCTCGCCCTCCCTATAGGCCAGACCGTCGGGTTAGGGTTAGGGTTAGGGTTAGTTCCTCGCCAGACCTTGCTCCCTGTAATTTTTCCTTTTCACTAAGTTCAAGATACAATTGTGGCGATTAAAGAGCCTGTGAAGAAGACCATTGGCACAGTACCACAAGTGGACTTCCATTGGTCGTACCATAAGTTGTTGAAACAGTACAATAAATGCATTGCAGCCGAAGGAGATTACTTCAAAGAGATTTAATGTTTATATGCATCCTATCAAGAAAAGTGCCAAAACAAAAAGAATCTGACAACTTATTGAAGACACCTCGTGTATGCAGGTGAGATTGGAATTGTGTACATTCGACCGGAGAATCGCTAATCTATATTGGTTACGAATCATTTCGCCCAAGATTCACGTTTCTAGCGTCTATATGCTGAGCTGATACAAAGAAGTATACAGACATATAGGCGGACGTTGAGTGACCGGCTGATTGCATTCTGTCTTGGGACGCAATAATCCAGGCCTCAGCAACACATCAAATACAGACATCAACCATTACAGCTAATATGACAATAATTATTCTATTTCATAAATGTGGTTTCTCTGTTTTTATTGGTATTTGTCTGTCTAATCGAAGATACTATTGAAAACAAAGTCGCAGACGAACCTTTGCCGACTAAAATCATATGTAGAATTTAACATTGCTATAAATTTGTGTCCTTACTGGAACTGATAAAATTGCGATTACAGCTTCCTTTTGCTATCTAGGAGACATGCTTTTGGCTTCTGGGGTCTGTGAATCAGACAGCGAAAATAGTAATAGTAATACTAATAGTAACAACACCATTATAATAATAATAATAATAATAATAATAATAATAATAATAATAATAATAATAATAATAATGACAATAATAACAATAATAATAATAATAATAATAATAATAATAATGACAATAATAATAATAATAATGACAATAATAATAATAATAATAATAATAAAAATATTAATGACAATAATAACAATAATAACAATCATAATAACAATAATAACAATAACAATAATAACAATAATAATAATCATAATAACAATAATAACAATAACAATAATAACAATAATAATAACAATAATGATAATAATAATAAGAAGAAGAAGAAGTAGAAGAAGAAGAAGAAGAAGAGGAAGAAGAAGAAGAAGAAGAAGAAGAAGAAGAAGACCGAAAGCGATTACACCGATACCTAAAAACTGAGATTGGAATCAGTGGGATGACAGAAAATATAAAACGGATTTCAGTAATGAACACTTTAGAAGTATTAAGGAAATCCTTGAATGTGAAGACTAACACCACGCATAAACTCCACAGAAACGACTACAGACGCAAAACAAAAAAGGAACAAGCATGAAGTCATGAGAATTGAAACTTTATAATTGTAAGATGACTTTATAATTGTAAGATGACTTTATAATTGTAAGATAACGCACCATAAACGGACACCACACGAAATAATGAGGGTCAAGGAGCACTTCTGCTGCCATGGAAGAATTCAAAAGTGTCTCCGTAGCCTAGTAGAGGATGCCCTTTTATCTTCTCCGCAACCTCTTTCACACAGAAGAGTTATTGCGAGCCTGTTCTTGCTCTGTCGCTAATTTCATGGTAAGTGCTCGTCTGAGCTACAATCTATGACCCCCCCCCCCACCTTTCCAAACTTCCACGAAAAACTCGTCCATCTGAAACAACTATTAATAATTTCTTCACTTTTATCCGTGCCTAAACCTAAATGTAGATTCCATGAACAAAACTTTATTTCTTAGAACTCTCTTCCATTTGTCTGCTATCCAGCTGACTACAATATGGTTGTATTCAAATCTCAAGTGTGACTTTTTCCAGCATTTATTTAATACGAGATTGTTATTTTTTTTTCCTAAATTCTTAAATACGTGCTAACAACTCAGTAATTTGCCATCGCATGATTCTAGGGACACTTTACTTTCAAACATAGAATTGCAATCAGTTTTTAAAGACTAGTATAAAAGGATAATGCCGTGTCAAGAGAGGTTCATCAAGCAAAGAAAACACTTGTTTTCATCAAATGTGTCCCTATAATAATTAAAGCCTTAATTGTAATTTTATATCTCTTCTATTTTTATTTTCATGGCAGGTGCGCGATTGGGATCCAGTATATGCCAAACATGTACACTAATCGCAATCAATAGTCGAATTCCTGAATAATCTGTCAACAGGTCCCCTTGCTTTCTATTTCTGCTTAAAACTAAAAGAAAATTCCATGAGTTCTTTTTCCATAGAACTCTCCGTCTGGAGAACACCCTACAGCGGTTCTGCAATAAAACACCTAAAGTTCCAAGTCCTATCCGCCTTCATCCAGTGAAGGTCTAATTAGTGATTTTTCTATCTGCGTGGTCCTTCATGAGTGTTTGCTATGGTACCAGTTAATACTGATATACATATTGGGGGTGCGGTAACTTATACTTCTGATGTCTCGTTTTTTCTAGATTCCATGTGGTGTTCCTTTATCTTTTTATTTCATTATGTTGTCGTTTTTATATGTCCAGTGAGCGTTGGAATTCGTGTGTATTATTTTACGCATTCTAGGGTTTTCGTTACTATGTTCATTATTGCTATTGTATTCTTTCCTTCTTCTTCTTCTTCTTCTTTTTCTTCTTCTTATTTTTCTAATTATTATTGTTGTCTTTTTTTTCTTCTTTTTCTGTCTTATTTTTCTAATTATTATTGTTATTATTATTATTATTATTGTTATTATTATTATTATTATTATTATTATTATTATTATTATTATTATTATTATTGTCGTTGTTGTTGTAAAACACGCTAATTCAATATTGCAGATGATTTTCTAAAAAAAAACGTAATCCGTATTTGGATTATTCGGACTACAGGTTTTTTTTTTATCTTGAATGTTATTTTCACAACGGTTCGGCCGATGTAACATCCGACCTACTTCAGGTGTATCCTGTCTAACGCGAACATCTTTCTGTCGAACTCAGGAGTTTACACGGAATTTCGAACGATACCGTTTATTTAATCCATGGAGGTTGCATGTTCTCGTTCCGCTAGTCGCGGCTTGGTAGAAATCTTAAGTAATTCCCAATTCTATTTAAGTGTCGTCCGCACTGAGCACTGAACGTTCAACATCCTGAAGAGTGTCACATACAACTGAATTAATTCAGAAACAAAAAATATGAAGATACTTCTGATTTTATGAATCTGCAATTTCCACGAAATTACTCAGGTGTACCCGACAGATGACGGGAAGAACATGTAACGGTCAACAAGTAGTTTCTGGATATTTAGACATTATTTTCCAATGTAATACTTTATGACTTAAAATGGTCGTTGTGAAATAATTTTAATTACCTCCCTTGGACAGGTAAACTTTCTTTTTTTTTTACTGAAGTCTTTGTAAAGAGAAGACAAAATGCATCATCGATATCCACGAGACCTGTAAGAGTAAGCCAATAAATAATGACGTGCATTGTATATTTCCCTTTCTATTTTTTAAATTATAATAAACCCTTCAATGCATTACAAGAGCCATCATTGTTAACATAAGCAAGGGGAGGGATTGTAACATTTCTTTTTTTTTGTAATAAGGCTCGCATATCTCTTTCCGATTCTTCCCGTCATACGCCGGGCATACCCAAGGAGCTTTATAGAAATCGCAGTTTTATACATGCAGAAATAACAATATATAACCATTTTATAGAGCTTTGTTTTAAGTTCCATCACCGGCCAGAACTAGAGAAACAGCACTGGTAATGTATATTACTGTCAATCTAATATATAAACGGCTATATGTCTGGCATTCTGTCTTCATATGTTCAATTCTATTTCCTTCGAAAAAAGTCGCAGAGCAGCGCTAGGGGCTTGAAATAATTGGATTTTTGACAGACCCTTTTTAGATGTCTTCAGCAGTTAAAATACATTTTAAGAGGTCAAAAGGGTCAAAATTTAAAAAAAATTGTTATACATTTTGTACATTAATCCTACTTTATTTTTACCTGTTCATTTGTAATCAGTTAATCACGTTGGTATGGTGGTAACATCACCAGCTTTGAATGCTACAATTTCGGTTTCGATTAAAGCTGATAGCACCCATATATATATATATATATATATATATATATATATATATATATATATATATATATATATATATATATTACTTTGGAAATCACGGCTCCATAATAATATATACGAAATTTGGGCAACTTAAAATATCATATTTAAGCGTATTATCCGCCCGGACAAAGCCGCCCCCTATTAGTATTTGCTATTTCCCCATCCTGTACCTACTACTTCAATCTAATCGAGTTTTGTGACCCCCACCTCGCTTCACCATGCCAAAATGTCCACTCTCCCACTTTTACCACTCCCCATATTTTTTCGTGGAAACTTCACATCGCCTAGGGCCATTATAATGATTGCCGCTCACCCTACGAACGTTCGGCTTTTTTCTTGCCCCTCCCCCCCTCTAAGAGACTGTAAATGCGGCACAAAAATAAAAAGAAGAGAAAATGGTTACGCTGATTGGATGTGACAAATGAAAGCCTCCACAAACCGATTACTCACGCCTCGTTTTTCGATGCGAAAATAGTCGGTTGGACCATCAACATCACAAAGAAAGAAGAAGAAATAAAGAAGCGAATGTTCGTAATGACATGCGAAATGCATTCGCACTTTTCTTTCTCGCCGGTCGAAGATGCGTCCTCAAATTTCTCAGAAATGCTTCGTCCGTCATTATATAATACTTACATCTGATTTGTTTCCTCGGATTCCAGGACTAAAATTCCTGTACTCAGCTAAGTGACGTTATTTAAAGTAACACTACAGTGAGAAGGTGCACAATTTATCGTATAGGTCAATGTATAGACCTGTTATTGAATATATATATATATATATATATATATATATATATATATATATATATATATATATATATTATATATATATATATATATATATATATATATATATATATATATATTTAGTCATCCACATACAGTACTGGTCATCAGTGCGAGCTAGACAAGCAACTACGTCAAGCCATGTACAATCCTGCGTGCCCGGCCTTGCACGGGTGTTTGCAGGTGTGTGTTGACCAAAAAAAAAATGGTAGTAGGCAGGCAGGCTCGAACCCGTACCGCGAAGGAGGAAAAGAACGCGAAAATAAAAGAAAAGAAACGTGACGTCTTTGCTGTTGCCTCTATCCGAAAAGGGAAGTGACAAGTGTTTAAAGTAAGGCAAGTAAATCGAAAGGAAAACGATGCCTTTCGAAAATATCAGCGAAAACAGCGACCCCTCTGTTTAGAAAAGTGCAAAAAAGAATTAATGTTTTTAGCCAATTTTTCGATATTTGTCGTCCTAATGCTCGCGCTTCAAAACGATACCTATTTCGTGAAAATCTGCCGCCTCTGTCGAAAGTTTTTTGCGAGACATACATACATACATACATACATTCAAACAGACTAGTAAGATTTTTATTAAAGACTAGCCTGCGTATATAAAGTGGAGTAGGTAGGCAGTCTCGAACTGGTACCGCGAAGGAGGAAAAGAACCCGAAAAAAGGGGCGTTTTTTGTTGCACCCATCGCCTAACAGGAAGTAACGAATGCTTAAACATAGGCTAGTCAGCCGGAAAGAGGCGATGACTTTCGAAAATTTAGGCGAAAAAAGCGACCATTTCATGTAGAAAAGTGACCGGTTCAGGGTTAAGTAATTAATGTTTTCAGCTAATTCTTCGATATTAGTCGTCCTAAGGCTCGCACTTCAAAACGATACCGATCTTGTAAAAATCCGACGTCTATGTCGAAAGGTTCTGTGAGACATACAAACATACATGCATGCATTCATACATGCACACATTCATATATAATACACACATTTACACAGACTAGTGAGATTTATATTATAGACTAGCGGGGGGTACCCGGCGTAGCCCGGGTGTTTCGAGGTGTGTGTGCTCTTAAATAAAAAAAACGGGGGGATAAAAAGTTGTGGTAAGTTGGTAGGATCGAACCCGAAGCCCTGAGGCGAAGTTTGAAAATAAAATATAAAAAAAACATGAACCGTTCGGCCAGCCAGAATGAGTTACTGAAAGATGTTTGAATTTATTTAAGTAAGAACAAAATTGACAGGTGCCCGCACAGAAGTTGTAGAGTTAAGATTTAGTGCGAGCGTTACGACGACGACGAGGAGGAGGACGACGACGTAAGCAATAGCTATTCAGCGGTTGTTTTTAATGAGGTCAATGACCAGGTTTGTTTGTTATAAGCGAAGTAAAAAAAGAAAACATAAAAGCGAACGTTAAAACTTAAGCGAGGGGGTTTTCAAAACATCGAAAAAAACACAAAAAAAACTAACGTAAGGCAAACGAACGATGTTAAATGTAAAAATCGAAAAAAACAAAAACAAAAAAAGAAACAAGAACGAACGTTAAAAAAACACGTGAAAATGGCTTAAATAAGCCTGTTTCGATATTAAAATATAAAAATCGGTGGGTACCCGGGTGTTTTGGGGTGTGTGGTCGGGGGTGGGTAAGCGAAGTAAAAACAAAAACAGAAAAACGAAGGTTACGTGAAAAATGGCTTAAATAAGACTGGATCAATATTTCAATTTAAAAAATCGAAAAACAAAAGATATCTCACACCACGATTCGAACCCAAAACGTCTAGATAATGACCCAACGCGTTAACCAACATAGCTAACACGACGTACAATAAATTTAGTCAGTTCTTCAACTATTTAAAGTAAATCAGGTCATGACGTCATCTGAAGCATGCGTTGAACCGGTCGTCGTCACGAGAGGACCGTTTTTGTTGACCCCCCTATCGAAAATTGTCTATTTCGGGGTTAAAGATTTAACGTTTTTGGCCAATATTTCGATAGTTTTCGGGCGAAGAATAGGGCTTCAATATGTATACCAAGTTTGTGAATTTTTGTTCTGTGTGTCGAAAGTTTTAAGCGGACACACAAACACACATACATACAAATATACATACCTACATCCACATATTTTCGCTTTTATATATATAGATGATATTGATAAGATGACTTCTGTCATCTATTGTTTTAATAAATAATTTTATCAAGAATACTTTATAAGTTTTGGTTTTAACTTCAATTATAGCTGATGGCACTCCAGCAATCTATTTTTTTAATAAATAATTTTAGCAAAAATCATCCTACGTTATTTTTTCGGTTTCGAGTATGGCTGAAGTAACTCAAGTTATATATATATATATATATATATATATATATATATATATATATATTATATATTAAGATTTTATCGGTTAAATATTTACACAGAGACATACCGACACACACATATACATCTACTTGTTGAGTATTTAACATGTGATCCCTGGTAAAGAGCATTCAACTGGTTGCACACATGCAGAGTGATCGATTTGAGGAATGCAGGACCTTACATCATTATCTATTGAAATAAGTAATTTTACCAGAAATATGTGAGCGGATATCGGTCAGATTAAATTGAAACATTAGACAATAGAAAATATCGAACATTTTAGGGGAAAATATTGTTTATATAAATCGACACACCAAAAAGCAGTGCATCGGTAACAGACACAGAACAAGCTGACATACCTTTAACCGCCAAACATCTACACAACTCCCACGCGCTTTCACTAATGATAAACTAATGATAAATATCTGTTATAACTGCAAATCCAAAAGTGTTGTCTGTGTGAAATAAAGACAAAGTATTTCATTTAGATCAGCTGTGTTGTGCTTTGTTCACTGCCGTGTGTATACATCGTAAATCAGTGATAAAAATAGATTTAGCTAACAGAGAAGCAATTAAAACAAAATTAGCAATTCATAATCACGTTAATTTTCCTCTCAGGAGAAATGGTTTAAATGTGATTTACATTTGATAAAAATGGGATATTATTGAGCGTTTATTTACGAAAGTTTTTCATTGTTTTATCACGTTACGCCATGATAGAAAAATAGAGTTCATTAAAGTTTTGAAACGATATTATTCTATAGAGAAGACAAAACTCTCCATCTTTGCTTAAATCTAAATGCAGATTCCATGAACAAGGCTTCTTTTTAGAAACTTCCCACCTGTGGAACACTGTTCTGCTGTTCTGCTTCCCGGTGGAATACAACGTTGTAGCCTTCAAGTCCAATACAAACAAGTTCTTGTTAAGCCGTCCCCATAAATAATCAAATTCTACCCTATTTAAACCATTAACGATTACTACACTACCACCTTACATTCATTAACCCTTATCCTCGAGTGCACTTCGAGCCTTTACGAGTCGTGACTTCCGAGTAAAAAGAACATATAAAAAATGCACACACGTACAGCCATAGAGATTGATTGTGTTTTTCTGTTGGAAATATAAATTTAAACTTTAAATCTTTCGCCTTTAAGGATATTTCGTAATAATGGCGTTTCCTGTTTCCTCTGATTTTTCCTTCTTTCTTTCTTTCACTTTCTCTCATTGCTTCTTTTTCCTCTTCTCTTTCGGATAATCATGGAATGTTGCTTTCAAAAAGCAGATGGGTAGAGGAGTGAAAAGCAAAAAAAATAAATAAACAAAATGAAATAACAAAAGTTGACCAATGAAACGAGGCACGATAGCACAACGCAATGCGTGCAATAATATTTTTTAAAAATGATTAATTCCCCATCATAAGCGATCACAAAATGGTCCCTCACAGCGATAACAGGTTCTCCTGAAGATTCAAAAACAATGGGGTTTTGCATTGGTGTACGGCGTTTATCAAAAGACAAAATAGTAGCCATCATATAAAGGTGATTCTCATTAATGTGCTGAGTGACGTTACCGCTTCGTTTCTTCTAGCTTATTTGCTTCGTTTATATTCATGACAAATAACTGCCTACCTGAGTATCCTTCCTTTAAACTCTCGCCTTAACGTTTGCAGGAAATATCAACTGTTGCCATATCTGGGCAGGAGCGGCCAAAAACAGCCTATCATGCCTTGACAGAGTACAAAATAGACTTCGTGGCTTAGTGGGGGATGCCCTTTTCTCTACCCTGCAACCTCTCTCCAACAGAAGAGACGTTGCGAGCCTATCCTCGTTTTATCGTTATTTTCATAGCATGTGCTCGTCTGAACTCCAATCTCTGCCCCCCTCGCCAATCTTTCACGAAAAACACCCGTCTAGTTGAATCCACTGTGAAAAATTTCCCCCACTCTATATCTGTGCTTAAATCAAAACGCGGATTCCATTAACAAAGCTTCTTTCTTAGAACTGCACGCCTGTGGAACTCTGTGCCGTCTGCCTGCTTCCCACCGGACTACAACTTGGATGTCTTCAAGTTCAATGTTAACAAATTCCTAATAAACCGCCCCCTTAAGTAAACACTTCATCAAATCTCCACACTAACGTTATGTACTTGCTATAACCCTTATCCCTGAGTGGCTTCCGGGCCTTGATAAGTGGTGATCACTGTGTAAAAAAAAAAAAAACTGGAATGAATACATTGAGGTCATTGCGAAGGCTGTTGCAAGAACGGTGGGCTCCTTTATTGCGCTAGAAAAATACTCGCGTCTGAGAGTATTCTGTACATCTAAAAAGGTCACCATTCGCCCATGCACGGAGTATTGTTGCCACCTCTCTGCTGGTGCGTCTACCTCTAGTCTTTCCCTCTTGGATAGGGTCCAAAAAAAGAGTCTTCAGTCTAATAGTTCCCGCTTCGTCAACTAAGTGTTGTATAGGGGTTCATATGAAAGAGAGACGGGGGCATATAATACAGAGGTAACGATGAGGGTGAGGAAGAGAATACATTTATACACATTAGAGTTTTATATTATATCGAGGAGAGAGGGTGATCAGTTCTTTCTACATCAGAGGGGTATAATCAGTACTTACTGATCAGTTCTTGTAACACAGGAGGAGACACCTTACTTGGAACTGGGTTACACAAAGTTCATATTAAGATGATTAACACATTACCTTCAATTGTTGAATGACGACACGAAGATTAACAGTTACAAAAATCGATGATGTTCTTTTTTTCATTTGACCGGTCAAATGATTTGACCTCAGGAATTCACGTTAGTTCTACATGGTTAAATTTATACCCCTTCGTCTCTGAGGGGACCCTCCTCCTAACTATGTCAGCTCTTTCTGACCGACTCTGCTAACTGCACGAACCAGACTGCCCGACTGTCGACTCTCTAATCTGCTACACCTAGCTCCTATTATTGGGAATTCCCTTTTTGCTATGACGTCAGATGTATGGTTCTAAACGTGACCATTCACATGGCTCAGCACACGTTTTCCAAACACACTTTTGAAAACAAAGAATTCTCACTAACTGATTTTTCAGCCTAACCTATTTTCAATGTATTTTTTATTTGTATTGTTCATTCTTTCTTAGCTGAGCTTTTTAATTCAGTTTTCATAAAAGAATGAACAATTAAATTCTGTTTACAATACAAACAATATCTAAGTATTTCCAAAACAATAGCTAAATTCTAACATTCCAATTATAAATATATTCTGAACGTTGCTTACAAAGTTCGAATCTCGGCTTATCCTAAACTCATTTTCCACTTATCTAATGTTTTTCTTATTCACAGGAAAATGGGACAGCCTTTTATTGTAACATAAGCTCCAACATCTATCTCATCGCCAATGTGCTTACAAGTATTTTAATTGACCGTGCTCCGATGAACTCATTGCACTTGTGCTCTCTTCCACGTACATATCCCCGACAAATGCGCTTAACAACAAAGTCACACCCCCTCATTGTTGAGGTCCTTAAATGCGAGAAACATTTCTACTCAAATAGTTTCTTTCTCCGAACAGTTAGACGTTGGAATCCTTTTCTGTCACGTGCTTCCCTGACTGTACTGATATGCAGAAGTTTAAATTTAACTTAAATCAACATTTTGTCAGTCTTTCTTAAGAATGGTCCCAATTAGTAACCGATTGCGTCTACGTGGCGATATGCCTTGTTAGGGGTTAACGGGTAAAAATAGTGCTACAGCTCAATGTCAAAGAAATAACGACTTAGTATTATTTGGATAATTCGATCTATTACTCTTACATTGAGTGTGTTTTTACAGCGCTTTGGCCGATGTAAACTCAAGCCTTCTTCAGATGTACGTCGTCGAACTCCGTAATCTTCCTGCCAGTCTCTGAAATCTCCACAGACTTTTGAACAGAATACTTTATTTATTTCACCAAGTTTCGTGCCTCAGTTATTACAGTTCATCAGTTCTAAACGCTTCACAATTGCGATTTGAATATCACCAGCATGAAGATGTAACCTTTAACTTTCAGAAGAGTTAAGGGTAACATTCTTATGGAGGTTGAAGGTTCGATCGGCACCACACGAGATACAATCGCGAATTCATCCTGACTTCCGCTCAATTATGGCTAAGGAAATGAAAGCATGCAACCTCCACGGGCCATTTCACGAGTATGACAGATAAGTTCCAGAATTCTGTCTGAAAGTCAGGGGTTCAATGGACTAAAACATTGTCAAAATAACACTTCAGATGAGATTAATCGTCCGAATGATCATAAAATTACGAATTAGCAATCTTCATGTCAAAACTGAAAACTAAACTGCTTGTAGAGTTATTATCTTGTTCACTGTTTAGCTCCTATATATAACCTTAGTCATTTTCAGATTAACATCAAAACGCATCTATTGTTTTTGCTATCATAATATTTCAGATTTGAGCTCCTTGCATACATTGGCTTGACACCTAGTCTGAAGCAACTTTCATTAAATCTATTTACGCCAAATTAATCATGTTAGAGTCATTTATAATTAATGATGGGGCGATTCCAATATTTTTTCCGATTCCGGTACAATTACTGATTCCTTACAAAATTCCCGATTCCGATACAATTACCGATTTTGATTCTTTATAAATCTCTAAATATTTACAATAAACTTGTTATCTTTATTCGATTACCGTAAAAGTACATGTTTAGTGTGCATATATTTTGTTCAAACGTGAAAATACACTTGTGGGGGTGATCTATAAATTTTAGTTTGACTGGTAGTTTAAGATAAATAAATATTTAGTGTTTTATCATTACTACCAACTGTAGATTTTTAAAACAAAATCAAATAAAAAAGATATAAATATAAAGGAATCGTTTAGGCATCGGAAAATAAATACAACATTTTCCGATTCCCATACCCCCAAAAAGTTCCAATTTGTCCGATTCCCCATTCCGGTTAATCGTCCCAACACTATTTATAACTAAAATCTAATAAAGATTATAAAAGTTTTTTTAATTGAATTTTCTATTACAAAACGAATTTAACTGTTCGTAGCGAAATCTATTTATAAATACGCCGTACTGACAGGAGTCAAACATTTATGTGAATGTATTTTTTGACAGGTGTTTGATCTCTTTGTGCATATGATACGATAAAATAGGCGTTAACTGAGGATGGATAAACATCTCTAAGGGGTGGAGTGGACAAAGTACTGTGTCATATATGAACGACATAATCAGGTTGACACACAAGATAAGATCCTCATCAATACAAAATGCGCCACTAGTTATGATACCAGGTCCGGTATGGGGGAGGGCAGCGGTACATCTTTCCAAGAAAAATGTACAAAAACTCAAGTTTTCATATCCTCCGATCGGGATATGTAGTTGGGAAAATGTATTCCAGGAAGATAATCTATTTCAGCGTATGTATGTATGTATGTATGTATGTATTATGCACAATCACGTTGACACACCATCTCTCGTCAGATCGCCGAGGTTAAGCAACGTTGGGCCTAGGTAGTACCAAATGGGTGACCACTTGGGAATTCTAGGCGATGTATGCGCTTTCCACTTATCTCAGCATTGTTTCCAGTCGTCCTGAACCTCCACTTGCAACTGGTATTAAACAATGTCGACTCAGGATAGGTGTGGTTGTAGATTGCGCAACTCTTGCCGCAAAAATTTCATGTGCAGGCACCCTCACAGTGGGTATCCATAGTCTGTCAAGACCGAAGGAAGTTTGTTTAAATGTATGCATGTATGTATGTATGTATTTATGTGTGTGTGTGTGGGCGCACGCGTTCAAAAGAAGGCATGCACTAAGACAGTTTTCATTTTTATTTAAGTTACAACATTTACGCGTTTCTTCTCTAGAGGGAATAATTAGCCAATATAAGCAGATAGTTTCTTGCCTGCAGTAGCTTAACACCTTTAAAAAAATATAGAGAGAAGCGATTAAAATATTTCAGAGAAATTACGAATAAATCCATTATGTCAGAATTCGATCAGGGAAATGGTTGTTAAATTATTATTATTATTATTATTATTATTATTATTATTATTATTATTATGTCTGGAAGGAATAGACAAAAAACTAGAAACACCCGATGTTTTAAAAGACCTTCAGACCTCTGCTACTGTAGGGACCACCAACATCCTTAGGAAAACCATTGATGATTAAAGCTCCTGGTTTGGAACCGGGATAGAAGAAAATCCTCTGGAAATGAATCCCATTACTTTCTAGGGAGACGTTGATAAACGAAATCAGAATTATTATTATTATTATTATTATTATTATTATTATCAATTATTATCAATTATTATTATTATTATTATTATTATTATTATTCTTATTCTTCTTATTATTATTATTAACAACAACAACAACAACAACAGAAAAGGGTGTCTAGAAGGATCGAGAGGTACCAAGGAGCAACTACTGATTGATAACGAAGTAATGCAGGAGGCAAAGAGGGAGAAAAGGAATCTGTAGAAGTGATCGATTACAGAAAGGTTTTCGATATGGTTCATCATTCATCGATCGGTGAAACACTATTGATAATGAAGGTTGCTAAGAATGTGGTAGGGCTTTTTGAGACAAGTATGGCTCAATGAAAAACGGTGCTGACAGCAAGCAGAGAGGTGATGGGGCAGGTTGGCATTAAACGTGGAATATTTCAAGGAGATTCGTTACTTCCACTTATTTTTGTCATGATAATGATGCGACTGAGCATCCTCTTGAAGAGAGAGAAACTGGTGACAGACGCCTCAACCATCTACAGTTTATGGATGATTTCAAGATATTCGGTGGAAATGAAAGTAAATTCAGAGACTGATAGAGCTCGTAGGGACATACTCAGAAGACATCGCGATGAATTTGGAATTAGTAAATGTGCGGTGCTGGTGATGAAAAGAGGAGTAAACGTTCATTCGAATGGAATAGTGCTGCCAAATGTAGAAATCATGAAAGAAATAGAAAATACAGGATATAAGTATTTGGGGGTGTTGGAGGGTGTAGGCATCATGAACAGAGAAATGAAGGATAAAGTCAGGAAGGAGTATCTTAGAAGAGTGAAACTAATTGCGAAGTTGAAATTGTATAGAGGAAACCTAATGAAAACGGTGA
The DNA here is from genome assembly GCF_053919585.1 of Euprymna scolopes. NCBI lineage: Eukaryota > Metazoa > Mollusca > Cephalopoda > Sepiida > Sepiolidae > Euprymna > Euprymna scolopes. The sequence goes on from NC_136504.1 coordinate 109,259,900, forward strand.
ATGCATGGGAAGTCAGTGTTTTGCGATACAGTACGGGAATTTTAGAATGTTCTGACGTTATTATTATTATTATTATTATTATTATTATTATTATTATTATTATTGTTATTATTATTATTATTCCATTAATCTTTTTTATTCGATTTTCATCACAAACAAGGCATAGTGCCATCTTGATGAAGGAGGCTACTATCAGGAGCATAAGTTGCAGGGATACTATGTAGGGAGTTAGGCAGCAAGACTTATGTTCACATTACATTTGAACTTCTGCAAGTAAGTACAGTTGGAAAAGCTTAAACCCGGAAGAGAAGTCCAGTGTTTAGCAGTTCTGGGGAAGAAACTCCTACAGTAGTAGGCTTTATTACATATAGTGGTTCTCTACATGGTAGGAGCTGGTCTTTGGTGCTGGTCGTGTTTGACAGGGGTATTTACGTCTAGGGGGTACAAGGGCTTGTAGTTCGTCAGACCAACCAGCATTAAAATACTTGTAAAATAGGCAGAGGGATGCAATATTTCGTCGGTGTGACAGAGGGTGAACTTAAATGACAGTTTAAGACCTATCAGGTTGGCGATTCTCTTTTGAATCCTGTCCAGGAGTGAGAGACTAGTAGCAGATGCACCAGCCCAAATGTGACAACAATACCCCATACATGAGCGAATAGTGGCCTTGTAATGTACAGGGTATTTTCAGATGTAAGCACTGGAAAGAGAACCCACCATCTTCGCATCAGCTCTCAATGTGTATGTTCCAATTTATGTTTCCTGTGAACGTTAACTCGAGGAATTTGAATGAAGTACTTTCAGGTAATGTCTGGTTAGCCATAACTATTGGTAGTTTAGAATGTTTCTTGTAATTAGAGAATAGACCAAGCTTTGTTTTGGCAGCATTGAATATGTCCATCTACTTTTGTTTCAATTCCACTACAAATTGGCGGTTTTCTTCGAGTCTTTCTACTATTTTCTTAGATATATGTTCATTTGGTTTCCCCGCATGTCTGTTATAGAGCGTGGTATCATCAGCACGTACACCCATCGCAGGAAGAGTTTTATCAGGGAGATAATTTACAAGTATTAGGAATAATAAAGGTTCAAGGATCGACTCCTGGGATACACCAGCATTTATATCATAATTTATAGATATACAGCCGTCGAGGACAACCTGAACTCTTCTCTTATTTAAGAATGGATTTTATTATGTTAAGTACTCGTTCAGTGATACCGTGTTTTCAGATTTTTCTGAGAAGACCATTTCTTTTCTAGTGTTTTCCCTAGTGCAGGCAAAAAGCCTCCGATATATTTAGGGCTAATGCCCTCCCCTCCTCTGCTTTGTCCAGTGCGTTGAGAAATTACAGTTAGGTTATCTGCTGTAGAACGGCTTGCCTGAATTCATATTATTGGCCGGTCAGGAGTTTAGCAATTGTAAGGTGATGGACTAGAGCTGGATTAATTATGGACCCAGATATTTTGGTGAAGATAAGGAGGAGATTATTGGAACGATAATTTAATAGATCAGTTCTTTCACCAGAATTCCTGTGAACTGGTACCATGGAATCAGGTTTCTAGCAGCCAGGAAACCAAGATTCGTTAAAGCATTTGTTGTAACGTTTTGAGTGGGCGTCTCTTTGTTCGTCAGCATCTGTTGTTTTCTTGTGTCTGTCGACCCTTGCTTTTATGTAGTTGATTTTAATCGCGTTAACTTGTGCGGCTCTTATTAGGGATTCAGTTGTTTTGTTGTTGAGGGTTCCTTTTAGTAGCCATGTCTACGTATTTTCTTATATTTTGTCATCTTTATGAATCGTTCATATGGTTGTTTCTCTTCCTAATTTCCTTTTCTCGTCTTATCCTTTTTTTTCTACTGTTTTTATCGTCTTTTGCTGAAGTAATTATTCTTCAAGTGTTCTGCATTATTTATTTTTTTAAATTCTTTTCTTGTGTCATTTACGCAGTTTTCTATATTCACAGTCCTCTTTTTCTGTTATTTTATTTCACATATAGTCGATCAGTATCATCTTGCGAGTGTAGTGCATTGTGCATAGTCATGAGTTTCCAAGTTTTCTAGTCGAGATGACTCAGTTCTTCTTTGGTCCAACCTATAAATAGTCTAGAGTATCGTACTGCTCATGTGTTTATACTTTTAATTACGTTTCCACTACAAAGCTTCGTGTCGAAGAGGTTTCTACTTTTTCTAAGATATTTTTATCCAATTTTCTCTTTCATTTCTGTTGTTTTGATGGTGTTAATCGTGCTCCCTCATACCTTCTGTTGCTTTCAGACTTCCCCCTAACGGGAATTTTATCATGACGTCCAATAAAGGTTATCCCATTGCACAACAAGAACGAAAAACAAACGAAATAATATATTTTTTTAATAAATGGAAAAGTAAATAGGGAAAGAAAGATATAGTCAGTTTTACGTTCACAAATAATAATGTCTGCCAAATTAGTCCCTCTGACGATTCTCAAAGAACTCCATTAACAATATTGTAAGGGATAGTAAAGATAAGAATATAGGTGTAGCAATGGATTACAGCGTGTCAAAGAAATTTAATAAAACACGTCAACACTTAATCTTTTTAAAAGAGGGTGTATGTAAATTACCTCCCTCGCGCTATTAACTTAAATATTCTGTAATCCAAGAAAATAATCCAAATCTTCTGTGGTGTAATGTATTTCTATAGAAGATTTCTTGGTTCCTTTTAGCGTTAATTCTAAAGCTTCACTGGAGTTATACTCTTTTTTACAAGACCAATTCTAGACCTTAAAATAGTTCTTTCTTCCCCGGCGAAGTGGTCGTTGTAATTTCGTTTACAACTCTGATTTTTAAACAGTGTGTTCTGATTAATTCTGCGTCGTCTTCCATGTCGAATCCCGATTGAAGAAGAAACCAAACCACTGGTTTCTCTTGTTTAAACTTGCGATTTTTAACGTCTTTTTCTCTTGAAACGGGATAGCGAGCCGACTTCTTTCTCGTGTTTCAAACTTGCGACTTTTAACGTATTTTCTGTAGACGTGGGATAGCAAGCCGAGTTCTTTCTCGTGTTCCAAACTCCCCACAAAATGGTGCACAGATCTCTTTTTATGAATGAAAAGGCACGCATTCAACACGTGATATAACAAACAGTAGCAGCACAAGATACACTAAGAAGAAAAAGGGGGGGGGTAAAGAAGGAGCGGGAGAGAGAAGGAAAGACACAAGGTGGAAAATAACATTTCTACATCCCTTCTCATGACTGTTTATTAGCATCTTACTTCCTTATTGTTTTTTTGCAAACAACTTCAGGTCATCCATGTACTTTAAGTGGTTCTACCTTTCATCTGTATCAGTGAACTTGTACCTGACTTGCCATATTCTTTGTATATTGTTAAAGGTCATCATGGCTATGATAAATAGTAGTGGTGATGGAGAATCCCTTTGGAAGATGCCTCTTTGTATTTTAATCTCCGTTATGTATTGCCCATCAGTTGTCAGTTCAAGTCTCCATGTTTTCATTGCATTTTTATTAAATATATAATCTTGTTTGGTATTTTGTACATTCTCAGGCATTCAGTTATTCACGCCTGCGGGATTTTGTCATGCGCTTACTTGTAGTCGATCCACACCATGGCTAAGTGTTTTTTTTTTCAATTTTTTACCTCCTTCAAGATCCTTTGGTCTGTGTATAATAGGTCATGTGTTCCTCTTTTTCATTTTTTGGTATCTTTTCTGTTTCTCTGGAAGTAGTCCGTGATTATGAAGGGAATGGTAAATGTATTCCCCCTTCTGTGCTGCTCGTATTTTCCATAGTGTAGGCAAACATGTAATAGACCTGTAGTTTCTGGAAGTATTTCCTTTTTCTTGGTCTTTTTCATCACAATAGTTTTGGTCATCCATTGTGGCACTTATGCTTCTTAGATACATTATATTTGATTGTGTATTAGTATTTCATGTAGTGATGTGAATTTTCTAAACGAATAAGCACGTATTTCGTTCTGACCTGGTGCTCCACAGTTTGCCATTTTTCGTATGCTTGTCTTTGGGGTTTCCTTGCCGATTTTTTTCTCTATCCATTCTTCGATTTGCTGTGACTCCTCTTTCATGGGTTTCACCCAGTCAGCATTTCTATTATCATTCAGTCGCTGTTCCCATATGTGCCCCCCCCCAAAAAAAACTTTTGTTTCTGCCGGGTCCGGTTGTTCTGTTTTCGTTCTTCCCTCGTTCGAATTTTGATAAAACTGACTTTCATTGCTTTCAAATGTTGCTTCCATTTTAACTGTTTTTTTATCCTCTCCCTGCTATTCACGTTTCTACTGTTCTATTGTCTTCTATTTGTTTTCTTTTTGTTTATTGTTTAAGTTTGTTGTTCTGAGTTTCGAGCTTCAATTGCCTTTCAGGTTTTTTCAGTTCATTTTCTTTCTCCGTCTTTTTTCTCTTTGAACTTCATACTTACTATCTTGGTACCAGCGTAAAATAAATTGTTTAAGTCTGTAATTGCATCTAGTTGGATGTATGGTAGTAGCTTGTTCACTTTCTGAATTTCTACTCTTGGTTACTTAAGGAGGGGAGATTTATTTTTTCCTCCGACATAATTTTCCTGATGTTTTTGACTTCAGCTGCTTCATTCGCGTTAATTTTGTTGCTTAATAGATTTCGATCTGCATGTTTTATTTTTGTGTCTGCTTTTTACAGGTCTTCTATATCTGAAGTTTCTATATGTGGGGATGGGAGTTTTGCGTCTTCGTCCCTCATCAGTTGCATACTGTATTCTGATTCTGTTTCAATCTCGTTTGGTTTCGTTGGTTCATAGATCTCGCTCATAGTGTATACTGTGAATATTTTGCTCCTCATCTATGCGTGGATTTTCCACGTGTGAGGATCGTATCTTTGTCTTTTCCATCATTTTCCTTTGTTTCTTTTAGAGTAATTCTAAATTAGAAATCAACCCTCTGCTAAGAATAAGTCGTGCTTGCCCTGCAATTCTTTGTTCAGTCGTATTGTATCCATCCGCTTCCGATAACCGTGTTCTTTTGGGTGGCTTCTTTAATAGTATTCCATTACTAGTCGATTCTGTTTCATTGTCAGTTTATAACTTTGTTTTTTTTTATTTCTTGCTTAGTTTGGCTGCGCTGTGTTCTATTGGTATTATTTTAGTACTTGAAGTTAGAAGTGATAGTTACTTGCTTTGTTTTTTTCTGATAATCTTGTAGCTAAAATTAGAATGTGTACAAGAGAATAGGAAGGGAAAATGGGAGATAAAATGCAACACGTGCTCGCCAAAAAGAAGGCGAAGTAGAAGGATAGGGAGAAGAAATAGCTGACTAATACCAGCGAGGGGTCGGGGAGAGATAAAAAGTCGACGTCAAACAAATAGACGTGTGAATAGCGAAAACGGGAATGGATCAGTTGCTACCGTCATGCAGTCGGAAAAAATAGAAACGCGACCAGATAAAGTAGACATGTGGCAGCGAGAGACATATTTTTGTGTTGAAACAATGATAACGGTAAAGACAATCTTTTGAAAAAAGAAAAATTTACACCCATACTAATATTGGTGCCATCAATATCTTGTTAGGAATCCAAGGTGCGGGATACTTACTTGAGAATGAATCCTGTCTTTTTTATGTAAACCGTTATTTTTATGGTGTTAATTGGTAATAAGCGAAAGGACTTTGAGAAACAAACATGTATTCACATTATATTACAGGCAAAGCGGGTTGAGCAATACCATTCCTCAACTCTTGGGCGTTTTGCACACGACCTCCTTGGCTGTGTGCCAATCTCTGACTCCGGGGCTAGAGTACTCGTTACGGGAAATGACGTCACCAGAGAAAATGACGTCATGAGATAGTCCATTAATCCCATGGAAAGGCGTCTCCAACACCCTCGCCCAAGTTTTTTGTTCGTAAAAGCTGTCAGTACCTCTTCTTTTTAAGGTTTGCTATCAATGAATCGGTAACTTTCTCTTACAGAATGACTGCCGTAGTTCACGTGTTGGTTGACGATGTTCAAGATCAAAAGTTTCGAAGACAGTGTCTTTCGGCTCATCTTCCAAGGATAGATTGTCGCTGGGTCAGCTGATCGACATCTTCTTAGTTTGTTCTGGTGACGTTTGTGGGTATATGTTGGTCATTTGACGATACATACAATGTCACCGACTCTCTTAGTAATTGTGCTCAGCTCCCAGAATGATCTGTTGTTTTTATAACTTTTGAAAAACACTCTTTCACCTGATATGAAACGTTTACTGGGTACACAAGTTGTCACTAGTGGCCTTGATTGTTTGGATAAGAGCTTGTCAAAAACGGATCTCGTTTTCCGCGCAAACATCGTTTCTACAGGTGAGACTGCTGTTGGTGTGTTTGGGTTGGGTGTAATCCTATACACGTGTAGTAATTGTTGAAATGCTTCCTTTTTAATCTCTGGTAGAGACACCGGGGGGGTCTCTGATTGTGTTGCCCATCATCGTTTTTATTTTCCCGTCCGTCAAAAGCGTGGCAATGATGGAATCTTAAAACGATTCCCTTTTCAATGGTATCAGCCTAGGAAAGCTATCCGCATGGCTAATTTGTTTCTCATCAATTTTGTCAGCATCCTTAGGTTGCCTTGGTTTGGGGAATGCTTTTGGCGCAGGATTTTTAGCTTCCGGCTTTGCAGTTTCACTTTTTTGCCTCCTTTGGCAGATTACGTTGGGGCTTCCTTTTTCGATTTCTGTATTGCTGCGAACGGGATGTTACGTTTCTTCTTGAAAACGGACATAATGTTTTCTTTTAGTTCGAATCTTGCTATAGCCTTTGTACATTTTCCTACTCCTGATGGGAATACTTCTGGAAATTCTTCTTTTAACTCGTCCTTCAGTTCTTGCGCCTCCGTAGACAAGTCTTCTACCCTATGACAGAATTTATGAATAGGTTGGTCCCACAATTCGAATCGCTCCATCCAGTCAGTACCAAACAGGTTTTCGGAAGTCCTATGTACATACACTTTCACTTTTTTAGTAACACTATTTAAGGTCACCGGGAGTGTGAGCTCTCCCTCAAATTCCACTTTATCGCCTGTCACAGCTCGAGCTGATTTGTTCGTCTTCCACATGGTTGGTTTCCTTAGCCTTTTCCGCGTCTTACGGTTAATAATGGCCATGTCTGATCCGGAATCCAATTGTAGATACAGTTTTATTTGCGATGTTAACTGTGACAGAATTCAAGTCGCTGTTCTTGTCCTTTCTTTTTTCCTGCACTTTGTGACCCTTCCTGCCACATTCGTTGCAGTACTTGTCTTTGTAAAAACATTGACTCGACCAATGTTTCCCGCCGCAGTGATAACACGGGCTAGTAGGGAATACGGGTCTTGTGACTGGGTGGTACTTATTAGGTGTAGCCTGAGTTTTCTTACTTCCAGCTTTGCTTTTTCGGGGTGAGTATTTTTTTGGTCTGAAGGTCGTCCTTCTAATGAATGCTGCGCCTGACTCCTGGGCGTGTCTTGAGTTGTTCTAATCCCAGCGTTTTTGGATGAGACTAGATCCTGCGCAAAAATTAAACACTTGAAGTCATCTGCCGATAAGTCAGATAGACGGAAATCATCGCAGTGTTTATTTACCACAGAGGTGAACGTCAGGTAACCGTCGTCGTCGTTTTTTTTTTAAGTTTGAAGCACTTCCATCTTCTATAAAAGAGCGTATAATTCGCGCTGAACAGTTCGAATAAAAGTATGATTGCTTCAAAAAAATTCAATTCACTCATCTCCCTTGGGAGAATAAAATCCACTAACTTGCTAAGTTCTGTGGTCCCTAATTTCCTCAAAAGTAGACGAACTTTCTTGGCGTTGCTTCACTCGTGACAATCCACGGTGAATAGGTCCTCATATCTCCGATAGAAAGCTTCAAACGTTCCATCTACTTCCGGTTTGTAGTTGAACGTTTCTATAGCGTTCCATATTGTACTTTGGGAAAAAGCAAAACTGTTGTCCTCGTGTTCCGTTCAATCGAATATTTGTAACAATAACGGCTTCTTGTCTTTGTTGTTGGAGTAGCATTCTCTCCTCCCACGCTTGTTGAAATTTTAACTGGAGCTGTTTATCACATTATTTTAAATTTTCCCCAGCTTCCTGCTGCTGGTCCATCTGGGACTTGATTAGCTGTATTAATACTGCTTTAATCTCTTCCATCTTGTAATGGCTTTTCCAAGCGCACGAAAAAAATATTTCCGTTTTTTACTGGGGAAGAGAGATAACATAATAATAAATAAGAAAATACCCTTTCCTTCAGTGTGTACGTATGAGGAGGGAGCAATGTGTCCATTGCTTCTTGGTAAAAACCTTAGAGATAACCTAATATGTGGGTGGACATTTTTTTTTACTTGTGAGACAAACACAAAAAAATGTACTGTAATACAATACAGTTGCAAAAAAAAAAATTAATTAAAATAATTTGGGAATCGTCCGGAAGTTAACTAAAATGGCTATTTTTTATGTATGTGTGTTGTGGGTTGGTGTTATTCCCACGAGGAAAAAACAATGTTCACATTAGTACCGTTAAAAATATAATATTTCGGAAAATTCCTCTCAATGAAAAAGTATTTCCTTTAGTCCAAATAAAATGAAAGGAACACAAAACATTTCTCTCCTGTTAAAAAGTTGTATAAAGTTAGCAGCGAAAAGCAAAGACAAGAAACAACTTTTCATTTCATTTGAAAAATGTTTAAATTTGCATAAGAATAAATAGTAGGCCAGTTATAATGTTCTCACGGTGCAATTGGGTCAACATTTGTCTCTTTTTTTTCCTTCTTTCAATAAGCAACCAAATTAATTTGACGGCATTGACAAAAATGCGTTTAGTACAGTTCTTTTCAATTTAAATATAGAGACAAAAAGATTAACTTACAATTTAGTCGATGATTTTAGTTTTTAGAATTTAGTTGTTAGGACGTAATTGCCAGCCGAATTCTTAGCTTGTAAATCCGAAGTACTTTTGAAGTCAAATTCATTTCATTCTTTTCATTTTTCTGGAGTTAACCCGTGTGGAAGTCGAATCCGTACGTCGCGAGTTATTATGGTGGTAGGGTTAGGGTTAGGTTAATAAAACGAAAGGAACATAGGAGTTGAGAAACAAACATGTATTCACATATATTACACGCGAAGCAAGCTGAGCCATACCATTCCTCAACTGTTGGGCGTTTTGCACACGACCTCCTTGGCCTCGTGCCAATCTCCGACGCCGGAGCCCTGGTACACGTTAGCGGAAGTGACCTCATGAGATATCCCATTAATCCCAAGGAGGGACGTCTCCAACAGTTATTAAACAAAATCAAAATTAGTATTACAATTATAATTCATTCACTAGTATTTTTCACATAGGCCATCATCAAAGAATTCTTTTGGACTACAAACTGTGGTGTTCTCTAGAGTTTGAGTGACGAGTCTTCCCGGATTTAAAGTACGCTCCTCTTCTTTCTGTAAGATTAGCAAATAAATTTGTGTTATCACAACATCCATTTACCAATGCTTTGCCGTTGGTTGCGACCATTGGTCTTCACTGGAATTTGCGTCCTAAATCATTATAATTATTATTATTGTTATTGTTATTATTATTATTATTATTATTATTATTATTATTATTATTATTAATCTTATTTTTATGATTAATCTTATTTTTATTATTACTATTATTAATCTTATTATATTTATCATTATTATTATTATTATTATTATTATTATTATTATCATTATTATCATCATCATCATCCTTTTCCACCTTTTCTCTCATTCTTCTTCTTCTTCTTATCATTATTATTGTTATTATTATTATTGTTGTTATTATTGTTATTGTTGTTAGTTATTGTTATTATTGTTGTTGCTGTTGTCGTTATTATTATTATTATTATTATTATTATTATTATTATTATTATTATCATTATTATTATTATTTTGTCAAAATGTTATCTTTAGAAATCATTCGTAACCGAAAAATATAATATTTAAAATAATAAAAATAAAATTATTTTGATGTACACCCGTGAGCAAAAAAATAAAATGTGCGAAACAACTTTTATACATTTTATTGCACTAAAAGCTATATTGAACAAAGAACAATTGAACAAGGAAACTTAAATGAGACTAATAACACAGAACAAGACATTTACTTTATAATAAATGATTAGGATGGAATCGCATTCCCTTTTGATTTCTTTAAAAATAAATCTTTTTAGACATGCTCTCAATTAAAATGGAGAACTGTGAAGAAAAGATGCTATTCCATTCGCTTTGCATACCTTCCCACAGTTTTTCATTGTTCTCAAAAGTTTTTCCGGCTAATACACAAGATATTATGGACCAACTATTCTCGGCTGAGGCTTTGACCTGGTCAAAATATCATATCAATTGGATTATCAGAAAACCATTTTTTTGTGACTTTGGCAGTGTGTACAGGGGCATTATCATGTTGAAAAATAATGTTCAGGGATATTCCCAGCTTCTGGAAAATTAGTCCTGTTTCTAACATTCGAATGTATTCCTTTGCATTGATTGACTTCACACATCTAATAACTCCTGCTGCAGTAAAAGTTCTCCATCCCATTATCCCTACATTCCCGTGTTTAAATGTCGTTTTTATGCAACCTGGCGAAAATCCTTCTCCAGTTCTTCGATTGCACCGTTCGGGGCATTGGGAGCATCACTAACAAGACAACATATTGATACATCTTACCAGAAAACATTCTGTATCTTTCTTGCCATGACACCAGAAAAATCTCTTTCTATCATTGATGTTCTTCTTCGATAAAAATGGCTTGTTTGTGCACCTTTTTGATGAAAATCCCAGTTCATTCATTCATCTAGATATTATATATATATATATATATATATATATATATATATATATATATATATATATATAAAGATAATTTCCAGTCCCTGTTTTGAATTCTTTGCTAGGGTCAACATAAGTATGTCTTTCGATCCTTCAAAGTAGATGCTGTAGGGCGACCAGATCCAGCTTTTCATTTTTGCCAAGCGTTCGACCTCGAACCTTTGACCAATTCGCTTCACTACAGAAAGAGATGTTTTCACCTTTTCTTTTCTGAAAATATCAAAAATCTGCTTGTAAGTCATTTTGGACTGTCTTTATCCTGCGATTCGGGGTTTTTTTTTTATATTCTCGCCAAGATGCGGTCTTACCATTTTTAGGATTAATTTTTTATCTTATTATTATATGCTATAATAATCATGATCTTCAAATAGAAATTTTAAGTAAAAATTAATAAAGATTAACGGAAATATATTGAAAAATCGATTTCTTCCTTTTTTCTTGGGTTATTTTTTTTTTGCTCTACGGTGTATATCGCCTGATTTTATTTTAATTTAAAATTGAACCCATTATTTCTGTTGTGTCTGCAATAAATTGTGCCGTAACAAATAGAATCTTAGGAGGAGCACGAAATGCGATGAGGAAAAGGAGAAATTAGATATGTGCTTATTACAAGCGATGGAATTAATTAAAGGCAATGGGTGGAAAAACTGCCTTCAAAACGATTTTAACAAATGTCTCATTTTGCGGAACGTTATTTGTAGAATCAAAAATCTTAACACTTGTTCGTCCCCTCGGGAAATTGTTTCACTACGTTTCGTTTTTGCTTGCAAAATTTGAACCAGTTTCCTGAACCTTATATTATGTTGTTATGTAATTTTTCATTTAACATTCTAATTCTTTGTACAACTGGATCACTACTCGGCGTGCTAGGTTCTAATTGGCTGATATCGTCGATGATTCATTACTTCAATGACCAATGAAATCGCGACACGTATCCATAAATTTTACCCGGTCTTCTCATGAAAATAATTTCTAACGTTTTGTAAGAATATTCAATTGAAAAAAAAAATTTAAAAAACTGAAAATAAGAAAGAATTTTTCAGTGCCATGATAAATTTTATAATGGACTAGTTACGTGCTTGTCATTGACGCACGTAATATATACACTAAAAGCGATATTTAAAGTTATGGAGATCCCGTCTTTATTATTATATAGCAGGCACTCTCTCGATTAATTTATTGTACTTTATATGAGGTAATGATTTAAAAGGTATATACACACACACACACATATATATATACATATATATATATATGTGTGTGTGTGTGTGTGTGTGTGTGACTTAGTCTAGGTGCCATCAGTTAGAATCTAAATCAAACACATGACCTTCCAAACTTAATCGCTATTGTTTTAGCTACCGTTTGATGAATGATATATATATATATATATATATATATATATATATATATATATATATATATATATATAGTCAACCACATGCAGTACTGTTTCGCTGTTTCACCGCTCATCAGTGCGGCTAGACAGGCAACTACCTAAAGCCAGGATTGAAACCCGACCGCCTGTACGACAGTCAAGGCTCCTAACCATTACGCTAATTGGCGGCTGCTGCGCGAGTCGTGAATTAACGATGTTTTAACATCGTCTGAAATACCGAAGTTGTATTTGTTTGCACAAAGAGCATCTCTTAATACGCTAATGGTAATTCATGTATCACTTCTCAATATGCTCAACTCAAGATAAGGAGCATTATACCCATCCACATATAGTAATGTTTCGCTATGCGCATACGCACAAGAGCACGGTAATTCAACCTATTCCTTCCAAGTTTCATTTCTTTTCAGTTTTGACCTTGTAGCAGCTATATTATTGTTTGCTAAATACATATAAAGAACAGTCCTCGACATTATTTGCTCTGCCTTTCGCCACTCTAGTAGCTTGGAAAAATAGAGACAGATAGACATACACACAGAGATAGTGTGTTTTATATATTAGATTTAAAAAAATCGTAATGTTTTCGTTATCAGGCGGTTTGGAATCATATCAGTACAATAAATACGTTTCTCGGAGAAAAAAACTCTTTAAGACAAAGACCAGATATAAGTTATGTAAAAACTGTTAATAGAAGGCTTTGCTGAATGGAGAGATGTCCGAAGTATTGCAAACATTCATCGTTCAAATCATTGTTTTTTCAATAATGTTTATAAGCTAATAATTCTTGTTATTGATGGATTCTTTTTGTAATGCTATGAAATTTTAGTTTCATATTTATTATACAAAGTGAAATGATCAATATGTCGCCCAAAAGAAAACAGCACAATAGCTTTTTTATTAAAGAAGTTTCATCTAAAAATCAATTCAGGTAATTTAATTATGTAGTAGAGCTGATATTTATTCAATATAACAGCCTTCAGTTTTAATCACCGTCTTGATACGGGTTCGGAACTGGGAGCATGTTTTTTCCACAAACGCCCGTGTGAGTTCTGCGAATACTTGGCCGATGGCGCAACCAGGCTGGCTTTGATGTTTGGGAGGTCATGTTGGTGATATTCTCGACATATGATTAAACGATGTAGTCCAGCGGATTCAATTCGGAGAAGAGGGGAGGGCAATGAGAGAAAGTCCGAAGAGATCTTAACAAATACCTGACCAATAAACTTATTCTAGATTATTATCTAGGTAAATCTTGTTAAGTATTGTTGTTATTTTGTCTCTTATTCGGATGGGTCGTGTCTAATTCCAATCTTGGATTGCTTTATTTGTAAACAAATGATTGTAATTAAGGTTGAATAGTTCGTCTCCCGCGGTCAAATAGTAGCTTAATCTCAAACCTTCTTTTATATCTTATCTATTTAAGTTGTAAATTACATTCTATGTATACACATTGTTTTCAAACCTTGAATAGTTCGTATGCTATGAATATCTATTGGCGTGATCTCGCTTCAACGTTTATACCATGTTCATGTTTTACGAGGAACGTTCCAAAATTAATGCCTTTTTTTACATAGGAGTCACCACTTATCAAGGCCCAGAGGCCACTCGAGGATAAGGGTTAAAGAGTGTACAATAGTCAATGGAACAATATTGTAGTACTCGTTAGTAGTGGAAATTTGGTAAATTGGATTATTTAAGAGGAATGACTCATCAAGAACTTGCTTACGTTGGACTTGGAGATGATCATATTCTAGTCAGCCGAAAAGCAGGCAAAGGAAAGAGAGTTCCACAGGTGTGCAGTTTTAAGAAAGCAGCTTTGTTCGTGGAATCTACTTTTAGGTTTAGGCACAGATAACGAGTAGGGGGAATTATTGATAGGGCTTTCAGATAGACGAGTGTTTCTCGTGAAAGTTTAGCGAGGGGAACACAGTTTGGAGCTCAGACGAGCACTTCCCACGAAAATGCCTCAACTTTTTATTCCATTCAAATAGGTCATTGCTATACTGACCTAACTCAGGTATTCTTTACATGCAATTTTCATCTCTCTATTGCAGATATTGACGATGTTGGACTGAGAAAGCGATCCCGTCCATAGACGTACGTCAGAAGCAGAGATGCGTCATTGAATTCCTTGCCCATTTTCATTGAGAATAGTGGTGACGATGTAGCAAAAATAAATTCTGAAGCACAGAATGTTGCTCGCTTTAGTAGCTTTTCAAAATTTTGTCGTAAACTTTACATTTGGAATGACCTCCGTATGACAAAACGTGCTCCGGGCACCCATGCACAGCCATCGTTTATTGCTTACAAAAGTGTACAGACAATTAGGGTTACAATATAGAAAAATAAATCCGCCAGCGCAGATTTCCCGTCTTTATGGTACCACCTCCCTCTTTTATGAGGTGCCTTCAATAAAGTTCCAGACTTTTACTGTACTGGCATTTACAATTGTAGCAGACACTTGAAAATCCATTATCTTCTTGCTATACATCTTATGTGATGACTGACTACTTTTTATGATTTGAGGTTTAAAAGAACAACTACAGTAGGTACTGGAATACGTCCTACTTAAGCCTGATTGTCACAACTAATGAATGTCAAAATTGCAATCTCGACGCGATGACAGTATAGAAAGATGATATACAATATAATTCGGTTTTAAACTTGGACAATGCCACAGCAATGTATGGAATACTTCAGACTGCATTTGTACCATCTTGCATGAATCGAGCATAATTTTTTGAGAAGCATATGGGATTCAATGAAGGGAAGAAGTCTGTGAGGGATGATGAGCGGTGTTGGAGGAGTAAGGAAGTCAGAACACCAGAGTTGATTGACCAAATAAAGAATCGTCAAAGCGAGAGAGAGAGAGAGTGACAAAGAGAGAGAGGGGGAACACAGCGAGATAATATTAATATATGCAATTATCCCAATTAATATCAATAGTACTCATTATGTGAGTAGAGCTACATTATAATGTATGAAATACATCTACCAATTACGCTAAACAGATGCTTCCGCGTTTCATTCCCGCGGGCAATCATCAGGATTAAAAGTATTTAAAGAGAAACGAAGATGGCACTGTATTGAGCGTGCGCGAGAAAGATCGAGAGACACGTCTAATGGCGTTACATATTTTTCCGTTCGAATGTACATATGTTCAATGGTGATAGCGACCGATAACTCCTCCTTGTAGACGTGCGGATCTTTACTCGACGATCTATTTACAGAAGATTGCGAAAAAAGAGCGAAGAAAAGCCAAGTAATTCCGTCGTTCATCTCTGGTAAACATTAAACCTAATTCCATTCGGCATTCAACGAGCTGGCATTTCCATTTCAATAAAAAAGAATCCGGTTCCATTAAACTCGTGGGAATTGGTAAGTGGCGCTTCCACGCCGAACTTACACTTTTTGACACGGAATTTTCTAAATGAACACTGACATCGGAAATACTTATATATATATATATATATATATATATATATATATATACATATATATATATATATATATATGTGTGTGTGTGTGTGTATACATATATATATATATATATATATATATATATATATATATATATATATATATATATATGCATACTATTTAATACATTTTTGGAATAATACATATGTGTACATACATAAGCATGTTTTATACATTTGTCCATTCTGATACGTGTGCATATATATATATATATATATATGTGTATATATATATAAGCATATTTTATATATATGCACATAATAATTTGTGTACTCATATATGTACATGTACAAATACCTTCATATATACAGAAAAAAACATATATACATATATTCGACTTAATATTTTTAGTAATAGTATATATGAAGTATATATTTTCTCATACCTATACGTGTGAGTTATATATATATATATAACTCACACACACACACACACACACACATATATATATATATATATATATATATATATATATATATATATATATATATATACATACACGTGTGTGTGTGATTATATATAGAAGCATAGATTATATATATGCTCATATTTATATGTATCTTTTATATGTACATGTACAAAGCTCTTCATATAAAGAGAAAAACATATACGCATGTATGCCAAGTAATATTTTGTCTTCTGTTTGCCTGCTTTCTAGTTGACTACAATATGGTTGTCTTAAAGTCTAACGTAAACAAGTTTTTGATGAGCCATTCCATATAAGTTTACAACGTTACCGAATTTCTATTACTAATGATTACGTTTTTGTCCAATTGTCTACTGTACAAAATATATGTATTATATATCTGCTCAGACTTATACCTATGTATGTATGTATGTATGTATGTATGTATATATGTATGTCTATATATATATATATATGTATATATATATTTATATAAGCATGTATTATATATATTCTCATAATTATATTTATTCTATCATATGTACGAAGAGTGTGCAATAGGTAATGCCCCTGCCCCACTTCCCATAGTATTAGAGCAACAAAACTTGGCACATTTATTAGTCTTTCTGTACATAGGAACCACCCAGAGTTATGAATTTCTCCCATCGTTTGATGCAGCTCAGAAGACTGTTTTTGTAGAACACCCCAGGTTGGTCCTCCAACCACAACGTGACTTCAGAAATCAAGGCTGCATCATCTGAGAAAGGCTTTCCTTTCAAAAACAACTTCATGGCTGGGAAGAGGTGAAAGTCAGAGGGTGTACGGTCAGGAGAGTAGGGAGGATGGGTATGGATTTCATAATCACACGCCCATGCATCTGATCTGGCGACATGCAGGTTGTCGACCGAAGGGTTGTCCTGCAGAAGGAGGGTAACTTTGCTGATCTTGCCCCGCCTCTTGATTTTGATAGCTTGCCTTCATTTCCTCAAAAGTGAGGCATAATAGGCTCCTGTAATTGTGGTACCTTTTGCCAGGAAATCTGTCATCACTACTTCGTCCTGGTCCCAGAAGACTGTGAGCATGACCTTTCCAGCGGAGGGCTGAACCCTTGCCTTCTTTGGAGGTGGTGAGTGTAAGTGCTTCCACTGAATTGACTGAGCTTTAGTCTCTGGATCATAGTGATGGACCCAGGTTTCATCCTTTTGAAACACTTGACTCATCTTCTTGGCACATCTCCAAATTAATCATCAGGCACTCGACGCGTTCTCGCTTCTGGAATGGTGTGAGCAACCTGGGAATCCATCTGGCAGACACCTTATGCATATGCAAATGGTCATGAATGATAGTTTCCACAGACCCTGTATTAATCTTGACGTCTTGGGCTATTTGGCGCATAGTAATGCGCCGATCTTCCAAAATGGCAGCCTCAACCTGACGGACAGATGCTCCATCAATGGCAGAAGGGGGGCGACCAGGTCTGGGAGCTGTTTCCACAGACTTCCGGCCATGTTTGAATTCACGATGTCAGCGTTTTACAAGATCATATGATGGGGCATTATCACCATAAGTTTCTTTCATTTCATCAAATGTATCCTGTGGTGGGCATCCTTTCAAATACAAAAACCGGATCACTGCTCAACATTCAACATGCTCCATTTCACACTCAGTTCAAACACCTGTAAAACAGAAATCACAATCAGTTCAGAGGTTATTAGTTGGTTGGATGACCGCGTCCCTTGTCGAGAAGAAGTGGGTTCATTTCACAGTCGTATTTTCTCGCGGTTTACTTGATCTGTGTGGGTTAATAGAATTTCTTGTGTGCGAGGCGTTTGCTCAATTAGTAGAGTGCTTGCCTCGCATGCAAGAGGCTCGGGTTTCGAATACTGAGTTCGGATGTGTCTAACTGATGAGCCCAAATGAGAGCGAAACTCGAGCCTTGGACTTCCGGTTTGTTGACTGTCATGGCCCTTGTAGGCTGCAACGTGGTTTGGCTGTAGAATTTATCATATACACAATTTCTCACATTCTGAAAAAAAAAACATATATATATATATATATATATATATATATATATATATATATATATATATATATATATACAAAGAAATACACGAGAAAACTGTTGTCAATGTAGGATGTCAGCGTGATGTACGAACGAATGTAGACAGATGAACGAATATTAATTACGATTATAAATATTTATATATGCGTATATATGGAATCATATGCTCATTATTATATAAATGTTTGTACATATACTTTATATATACAGAAGGTAGATAGTATGTCCAATTCTTCATCGATTTGAATACACTTATACAATTATATATATATATACTAGCAAAAGTACACGTCGTTGACTCGGTTCAAAAAAAGCCTACAGAAAATGGACTCTGATTTATGAAAGTATGATAGGTTATGAAAAGAAAGGGTTGTAAAGAGATAGCTTCGAATTTGGGGGTATCGAAACCAAAGCAAAATATGATGAAAGTAAAAATAAAATTGATAAGCGCCATAACTTATTATACCATACCTGTTCACACTGAAAGACTTATCACAATATTCTGTGAATCTATATTAAAAAAAAAACATTGTTAAACTTTGTGGCATATTTCCATTCTATGGAGTTCAGGTGCGCACGAACACCCCATAATTTTATTATACCATATTTCTTCAAACTGAAACATACTTATCAAAGTATACTTACGAAGATAGATATGAAAAGTCTTTATTGAAGTGTGTGCCTATTTCCATTTTATGGAGGCCAGGCGGGAACGCAGACCCCACAATTTTATTATACCATCCATATTTAAGTTAAAACGTACTTATCAAAGTATTTTTTGTACATCTATATAAAAAACATTGTAAATGTTTGTTTTGTTTAATTTAATTTTTTTTGATTTCCATACTTTGTGGACCAGGCGCGAACGCAGACCCCACAATTTTAATGAATCATCATTATGCCAGATCAAACATACCCGTTCCTGTGTCTCGATACACCTTCTATCATTATATGTAATCAGTTTTTTTAAATAGTCAACCATATAGGAGCCTATTCGTGACCAGACACACATACACACACACATACACAGAAATATTCAGCTTCATATAATAGATATATATTAGCAAGCTCCATTGAAATTCCATGTAATGAGAAATATTTTTAACAAAAAGCAACAAGTAAACAGTCACATGCAAGAAATATGAGTTAATTCCATTTTAATCGAAAATAATGTTTATTGTATTTTAAATGTGAAATGTATGAATTTAACCTAAGAACAAATACTGATTAAAAAACTAATAATTAAAATAAATTACTTTGATGCATGTATGCATAAATATATATATATATATATATATATATATATAACTTTCTTGGATTTACCGTTTTGGATTTTACCGTCATTGGATAATTTACCTTTCACCAGACAATCCATTCACGTGAAATCACCTTTTTCTTCACCATATTCCTTCTGCTTCACTTTTTGTTATCAAATGAGATCTTTGAATTACTTGCAGTTTCATCAAATACCTTTGTATGCAAAATCCGATCCCGCATTTTGCTAACTCCTACCCTCTGGTGAGAAGGACAGTATTTCTTCGAAACTCCGCGGATTAAGGACTATC